>NC_072895.1:57878787-58181818 GCF_027943255.1 Anastrepha obliqua
CCACCACTCCTATCTCACACACTTTGGTGCTTTTCAATTTTACAATATTTTGCACTTTTGTCTCATCAACGCAGCAGAGTGTACACCTTACACTTTTATGCGGACACGCCATAAATTTTAATTAAGCAGCTCTTTATGTGATACTCTACTCTGCAGTTGCAAAAAGGGATACAAGCATTAAATATACGGTGAATATACAGTGCCTGCTACGCTCATCAAAAATAGGTTAAATAAATATAAACATTAAGGTACCCATGGACGACCTGGCAATCGACAATCTCACTTGCTGTAGTAACCAAAAATTAATTGACCTACTTTCCACAGCTGCGTTTTACTTAACACTAAAATTCAGAGTTAACAGCAGTAAGATGAAAAGCCTTTTGTTTCCACAGATTTCGCTTTGCGTCCACCTTTTCTTCCTTTAGCCTCGCCTTTTAGTTGCTCCACAAATTTTGTGCACCTTCTGCACGTTCTAATATAGCAAAGCCATTGCTGCAAGTAAGTTTTTATAAGCTTCAGACTGCAGCACCTCAAACCTACGATTTGTTTTTATTGTTGCGTTTGTCGATCTACAGCCTGGATTGTTGGTAGCTGAATTTGATATTCATAAAATTTCCTTTCACTTTTGCTTTTGGAGCGCAATGATTTTCCAAAGCATTGAAGCCATGAATTGAATGCAGCAGCAGCTTTTATGGCCAACTTCGGTTTCTGATCTTAAATTCATGCAAATGCTGATAATGTTGACTTGCTCGACAATGCTTGTATGAAAATACACTTGCATATATGCATACAAGGTGGCGCAAAATTAATCGTCCAATTTGGTTTTTGTATATTTTAACAATTAAAAAGAAATGGTTTAAAGTGATGGAAATATTAAGCACTCCATTGCTTGTCTATTTGTGAACATCAGCTGGCTAGTTCACAAGTGTCAAATATAGTTGTCGTACCATGACGCCATTTGCAAAAATTATAAATCTTCCGATAGAGTGACTACTTTTGCGTCACCTTGCATATACTTACCTATCACTTACTTCTGAATGCACATGCATCGAGGTTGTGTATGTATTTATGTCTGCATTGTGTATCCTCTTATAGTAAGCAATAAAGCATTTACGTGACCTGAAAGTGTTTTTCAGATAGAAAATCGAGATTTATAGGTGAAACATGAAAATGGTGTGGCATAAAATTTCAAAAGCATATTGTGTCATGCTCGCAGGGAGTTGTTAAATAAATGACAATATGCTATTTTCGAGCACAGAATATTTAACAAAAGACGACAAGCACAATCGGTTGATGTTGCACTGAGATTGTCTGAGGACAGTGTGTGAGACAACTAAAAACACCATTGCCATCTATGCATGAAGAAAGTAGAACAGGGGGGAAAAACTATTTAAAATCGATGCAGGTTCTCTTCTTTCAAGAGAAACTTGATATACGTAATTGTTGATTTAAATAAAAACTAGAAAAGCCAGCGGTTGGTGTAACTGCTTAAGTGCAAAGTTAATTGATTTATAGTCAGAAAGCAGGGATTCAATCATCATAAAATAATCTCCAATGTTTTCCAGGGAATGCTACTTTAGTGGTAGTCCCTGACCGGATATAAATCCATTTACTTGCATTCGCTGACGAGCTATCTGCTGTGGGACCATGCCGTTCTTGTTGTTGCTGCAGCAATTTATTAAACTCTGCCTAGAGCGATAAAACCATCAATCGCAGTCATTAGGTTAGGTTAGGTTAGCCTGGTTGGCAATAAGCCGCGCATAGACCTTTTGGTCCCTAGCGATACCAGATGGAGACCGACCTCTATGAATACCTGAAGTAGACATCATGTAGGATGTCAGCGCTTTTAGCGAATCTAAGTAGGGCTGGGAGCTCCGCTTTAGAGACGTCTTCCAGACCCTCAAACAGTGGTGCTCCCAGGCATTTTAGTCGCGTTTTTAGTAATGCCGGACAAGCGCACAGAAGGTGTTCTAAAGTCTCCTCAACATCCTCTCTGAATTTCCTGCATTTGTCCGTGTTAGCAATCCCTATCTTGTACGCATATGCAGCCAGTAGATTGTGGCCTGTTAGCATACCTATGATAGTTCTGCATTCCTTTCGCGAGAGCGTAAGTACGAATGGAGTCAGTTTTTTGTCGTTAGTCCTACACATGACTTTTGCTGTTTTGCATGTGGTCAAGTTAGTCCACCTAGCTTCCACTTGCCTTTTCATGTGGTCGTCCATTTCGTTGTATATTGTGTTTAGCGGTTTTGGTATGTCGTTCTCTTGATCAAATGGTAGCCTCACAGCACTTTTTGCTATCTCATCTACTATTTCGTTCCCCATAATGCCTTTGTGACCAGGTACCCAGTAGATATGCAGCCTATTGTTTCCGGCTAGCCTTTCTATGGCCTCCCTGCTCCGTCGAACATTTTTGGACTTAATACAATATGAGCTTATTGCTCTTATTGCTGCTTGACTATCCACGTATATATTAATTGTTGAGTTCTTTCTTGTTCTAGAGTAGGCTAGCTCCGCGGCCTTCCCCACAGCAAAAACTTCCGCTTGGAAAATACTGCTGTGGTCTGGTAGCTTGATAGGCTGCCTCATTCCTAGTTTTGAGCAGTAAATACCTGCTCCCACTCCGTCTGGAGTTTTCGAGCCGTCTGTATAGATGTGAAAAGTTCTATGGCCAGGCTTCATGCCTTTGTGCCATCCCTCCTCTTCAATTGTAGTGCGAAACCTTCTCTCCCAATTAAAGTACGGAGTCATGTAGTCCGTGCCACCTGAGCTCCACTTTCCTATTGAGCTGTGACCGAAGGTTCTGCAGGTGAATACCCCCGCAGCCATTAGCCTCCTCGCGGATTTCGCTGCCAGGTTTTCCGCCATGAGGTCAATAGGTGGCATGCTGAGTATCTTCTCCAGTGCCGCCGTTGGAGTGGTTTTCATCGCTCCTGTTATGCACAGAGCAGCGAGGCGTTGAATCCTTTCTAGCGGCATTAAGTATGTCAGTTTTTTTGTCGCAGTCCACCATACTAAGGTTCCATACAGCAATATCGGTCTGACTACTGCTGTGTAGCACCAATGCATCAGAGAGGGTGATAGACCCCAAGTAACACCCAGCATTCTTTTACATGCGTACAAAGCATTACTGGCCTTCTTCACCCTCTCCTCGACGTTGTGCTTCCACAGCAATTTGCTGTCCAGTATTACTCCGAGGTACCTCGCATAGTCTTTGAGAAGTAGTTCGTTATTGCCCAGCTTCGGTAGGTTCCACGCCGGAACTTTGTACTTCCTGGTAAAAAGTACCATGTCCGTTTTTCCGGCGTTTATCCCTAGCCCTGCGCGGGATGTCCATTGGTGTATCGTTTTGAGAGTGTTGTTCATCACATTACTGATGGTGTCCAGGTACTTTCCCGTAACTATTATAGCTATGTCATCGGCATAAGCCACTAGTTTAGGTGCCCCTCCGTCAAGTTTCTTAAGAATTTCATTTGCTACAAGTAACCATAATAGCGGTGATAGTACCCCACCTTGCGGAGTACCTCTACATGCATATTTGGTGACGCTCGCATCGTTCCACTCCGCTTTTATCTTTCTGCTAGCTAATAGCTGCCTTATCCATAGATAAACCGCGGGTTGCACGTTAAGTGACTCAATGCTGTTTAGAATAGCATCTTTTGTCACGTTGTTAAAGGCTCCTGATATATCTAGAAATACTCCTAGAGCATACTCCTTATATTCTAACGCCTTTTCTATGTTTAGTATAAGTGAGTGAAGTGCAGTTTCAGTGGATCTGCCTTTAGTGTAGGCATGCTGCGCCTTGGATAATTCGTCCGGCGCAATTGTGTCTCTAATGTATGTGTCTAAAATCTTCTCTAACGTTTTCAGGAGAAATGAGGTCAGACTAATCGCAGTCATTACTATCGTGTAAAAGTAGGCACAGGAAACAAGCTGCTGCGACGGGATGAAATGAAGAGAAGAAGGATAGTGAGTGACATTTTCGGTTCTTTTACATGACGGACATTTGTTCGTTCTAGCAGGCCCGATTCTAGATAAGTAAGAAATTAAGCTGTTACCTCATTCAGAACGTAATTGGGTCAGAGTGAGCCAACGGTTTGCACGAGACAGTTGAAGCTATTCGTTTCCGACAGCTGGTTATTGGACTCGAAGCGAGGAAGCGAGACTTTGTATAGCTGGTGAAGGATCCTCGGTAAATGTCGTGCAAGCTATATATGTATTCCGTCAGGCCCAGCAATTGTTTAGTTAAAGTCACGAACTCGTCGGTATGTTGAAGAAGATAACTTTCTGACTTGTGCACGAGGTTAAGCCCCTGCCACCAGGGTAATATCTGATAAAAATATTATTGACAAAATTCATTTGTGGAACATTTTAACCCCTTTTTAAATATCAATTCGACCTTTTTCTAAGAAATCTTCGAAAAGTCCTTTCAATCAGGACATTACTGAATCTGTATAAAAAATTGTCAGACAGAAATGTCGTTATTTAAGGGTAGTTAGTGCTTTAAGGGGGGGGTAGGGTCACGACTTCTTAAAAGTCGGTGCCAATCACAACTCCGAAACTATTCAACCGATTCTTTTGAAATTTGGCACACGTTTTCTAAATCAAAAATACCTCCCCCCTACACTGTTTTTTTTTTTTATTTTTTGTTTTTTAAGGTTGTTTTTCACTTACAAATATGGCGAAATTTTTCGCCAAAAATGTTCGTTTTACGTTTTTTTGCCACCAAAACTACAAAAATGAAAAAAAAAAATTTTTATTAATGTAGGGGGGAGCATTACGTCATACTTTAACTGAAAAATTCGACTTTTTTAGTTTCAGATGATTCTACGACGAATGCCGATTGGCACCGCAGGGCACCTCTCGAAAAACATATCTCCAAAAAAACTCTGTCATGGGCTTATTTGTCAATATTTTATTATTAATATTTTTTAAAAACTTATTGAAAAGATGTATAATAACATGTAACTGATTTTATTAATGTATCTTAAGCCATATTTCTGTAAAAAATTCACAAAAAAAGTGTTTTTTTTTTAGCGCTAAACCCTACCTCCCCCTTAAAATACTCCATAAACATGACGCTCGTAAAATTCTACTGTATAATATTGACAATATTTTGATCAGAAATCGTTTTAGGTATATCATTTTTTACAAGCGTTTGAAACTGTTTCCAGTTTTTTATTTCATTTATTGGGGCTATAGTTTGGATGCGAAAATTGAAGCTGCCATAGTGAAAACAAAGAAATACCAAAGCTGTGCTGCGAATATTTATATAGCACTACATCATAGCGAGAGCGATTTGGAAAAATAGTTTCGCTGTGGTTTTTGCTGCCGTGTTGCCTTCGTATTTGCTGTCGTAACTGCTATTCTCTCATTTTTGTATTACAAGATGACTACAAGATGTTGTAAATCTCATAATTTAAAAAGGGTTGCATCGTTCCCAGCAATGTAAGTAATTGTAGTTGCCGAAATTTGAAAACTTTGACCCACTTTAAAAAATTTGCTGGTTTTCTTTTACATTCGAATTGCAAAACCTGAATACTTTTTCCGAATAACAATTCATCTCCTATGAATTGCTCTCTCTCCTTCAACGGTATCATAGGAAATCCCTTTAGTAATAATCGTGATAGCCACACAATGGCAAACAAACACATACACTCACACACGCTTATCGAACCACGGCTTTGTGTGCCAGGTGCCAGGTGTCAGGTATAGTGATCTCCACCTCCGAACTAATTAATAGCAAAGTATTGGTTTTATGTGCCCATGTGACAATTTAGCACAGCTCAATTTAATCACATGTCACCTCCTCGATAGGTAGGTGACAGTTGCACATGAGCACTAATAACAGGATATATGTATGTGTCGGTGTACATTGATGTGTAATATGTACCAGTATTTGTTGCATGCGGAAGTACTTACGCGAAGGTAGTGCGAAAGCTGATAATTAACCGTTGTAAGGCGTCATTGTTTGCTGCCTCTCTGTTACAGCGCATTCTGCTTTGATTATAAAAGGAGTTGGTTGCTGGGAATGTTAGTGTGTTTACTAGGGGTTGTCACGCTCCGTATAAAAAATAAATTGTACAGTTTTTCCATAGGAATTATAAAATTTTAAATATTCTGAGTCTTCCATGGAAATATAAAGATTCGCGTGAGTTACACCGATTTAAGGGGACAGATGCTGTAAAATTTCGAAAAAAAAAATTTTTTTTCTCATAAAATGTTAATACAATCCTTTAAGAATATGGTAAAAAAATTTTAGAACGTAAATTTAGGTATTTCTTATATTATAGATCGTCAACCGTGACGACTCTATTCTTTGCGCTCGAGCACTGGGAGAGGTATAGTTATGTATTCCAACTTTAGACGCGTTTTTCTCAAAACTATAATATATTTTTCGAAATTTCGTACACGATAACTCGTAAAGCTATTGACCGATCTCCCTGAAATTTTACACATATCTTTTTTATGATATTACTTTCTATGTGAATTTAAGTTTTCGAAAATTCGCCCCCAAAATTCATTTATTTTTTTAAAGCATTTAATTCCGCGATTTTTTTTTCTAATAGGTCTATGAATAAGTTCGTGCGGTTTTTTTCGAAATTTGAATTTCGGATCATTCCCATGGCTTTTAAACGTTTGGAAATGGTTGATTGATCAACTCCCAAAGTTTTTGCAACCTCTTCTTGCGTTTGAGCCGGATCTTGATCGAGCAATTCCTCCAATTCGGTATCCATGAACTTTGGCGGCGCGGCCAAAATCACCACTTTTAAAGCGTGCAAACCACTTCTGGCACGTTCGCTCAGCTAGAGCATGCTCACCATAAACTTCCACCAAGATACGATGACTTTCGGCTGCTTTTTTCTTCATATTAAAGAATTCCCCGCAAAAACACATTATTTGGCACGAAATTCGACATTTTCAAGTGTGGTAAAAATATTGTTGTTTACGCTTCAAATAAAAAACTTATACTGACGTTTGTGCCTTACGACAGTAGCTCTCCAATGAATGTTTGGAAATGTGGATCGATGGAATAATAATCAAGTTATATATTTGTTTTTAATTCATATAGAAATTATGACATTAATAAACAAAAAAAATGTTGGTTTTTTGTATTCAGAAACAAAACACATGCACATCTTTAAACTCAAACTAGTAGTTGATTTTTTAGAAAAAATCATTTATATGATAAACAAGTTTTATTTGAAAAAAACTAGATTTTTAAAGCATTTTCATCGATTTAAAATCAGTGAACTCTGTCATCGGTGAACTCATGTCAAGTTACAAGTCCGATCTAGCTAAGAGTCAATGAGGAAAGATATAAAAATCTCTAAGCGAAAACTTCTGCAAATGTGCTAGCGATAGGTATCATGACCAAAGAGGACGCACTTCAAGTTAATGAGCTGCGGTTCCGATAAATGTTGCAGTTGCAAAGGCGAGGGGAATATGGTGAACGACGAACATTATCTCTACCGCTTTTTAAAATAGATATATTAGTCATGCGAATGACATATTAGTCAGCGAAATGCAGAAACCGTAAAATTTAAATAAATTTAAGTTAATTTAAAAACATTTTGTCTAAACCAGGCAACATTGATTCGTAGTGTAAATTTTGAAATTATCGGTATGCCAACGAAAATGTTAAGCAGTTAAAGATCGGTCAGTCAGCTTACTTTTTAGGCAGTTTTTATAAACTGATGTTGATTTTCAATTTGAGCATTATTTTTAAATTCGACGATCTTGTGAAAAATGTTGCCAGCATCATGCTGCCACCAACATGTTGCGAACTTTTTCACATCCTGAACAGTGTAAAACTTTGTTTAGAAATTATTGTGAAATTTTACGCATATCTCACGGCCCAGAATTTTATGTGGATATTGACAGTTAATTTCGCTTGAAATACAAACAGATTACTATGCTTATGCCGTAAACTTTGCACGCGGCTTATCTTAAAAGCATATTTTAAAGTCGGCTGAACTCATAACTCGAATTAATCTGGACAGATTGGCTTGAAATTTTGACTGCACATTGCAATTACATATAAAAAAGGAAAGTTTTTGACTAAAATTTTTGTATTGACCGCAAATATAAACAGTCTTGCATATGCATGTTTATGTGTGCGTTACCAGCATTATGTTTCACACAGCAAGAAAGGCATACTTATTCTAACATGCATTACTCACCATCAGCTTCCATATGTACATATCGCACTTGTTACGTTAAAGCGTAACAACTCAAAATCTGAACATTTTCAGTAGAGACGAAAAACTGTTTCCGTTAATATTAATAATATAGGTAATGCAAGGGAAAAAATATGTAATTGCACGAAAATATCATTAAAAACAATATAACGTTTGTTTCATTCTTATTTGTTTAGTAGTTGCGCTAAAATAACAAATTTTTGAGTGGTTACTCTTTTCCTTTTCTTTTTGAGTTGTTACGCTTTAACGTAACAAGTGCGATATATACTGTTATATTACTTTTGAAATAATTTTCATATTTTTAGCCAACGGAAAAAACACTCGTTATAGTATTTTACAGCAATACATATTTTTATATGAATATGTTCAAATGCACATTCCTCCACCGCCCCTTTTAAAGCGTGTGCGACTCGTTAGGTGAGTCAGAAAAAATTACAAGCGCTCTGCGTCAGCGGAAATGCTCTGATTTCGAGAAAAATACAATTTGAAAAGAAATTGCTAATTTTTTTGCAATATTATGCATAACAACCCACACTTCTCTCACACAAGTTCACTGTTCTAGTTTTTTTTTCTTGGAGACATTGAAAAATGATTGAGTGTCATTATAACCAAATAATAAAGTTTCGATCGTTTTACATTAATATCAAGTCAATAAATATAGTTCATGTGAAATGGAAGATTTGTGATGCGGTCATATGATGATCATATGATCAGATCAAACGATCATTTCAACATAACTTCAAAGTCAAAATCTTTCTTATGTGAGCCAATCCAGAGAAATGGCTATCACCAACGTGTTCAGCATATCTGAGACATTAAATTCTTACAACTGTTCATTCATATGGCGTTTGAAGTCACTCTGCAACATAATCTGCCCAATTCTAAATCAGCATCTGAGCAAAAGACCTTACAAAAAAAGAGCGAGAGTGCACCTAAATACATTGTACTAAAGTGAGAGGCATGCTTGCTTCTATAGTTCATGGTGCTCATAGCCTTAAAGGCAATTGATTTGAAAAACTAATTGATTCGAGTGGAATCTTATTGAATACAACAAAAAATGTATATTTGAAAGCCACAACAACTAAGATATGTAACCTATGAATGCGGAGTTTACATTTTTCAAAGATTTTTTTATTCTGTATAATAAAAGTAATTTATACTTGAAATATTTCTTATATACATATATATGAGATGTGTAATTTTAAGTGCATAAATTACAGAACCCTGCAAAATTCGACTTTATGAATGAATGCGGCCAAGTGTTTCGGTAGAGAATTTTTGCGCTAAACTTGAAAAGCACATACCTAAACAAAAGGCAAAATAAAAGCAACGATTCGACGGAATGAATCGTGTTGCTTATAGTATTTTCTCGAGTTGCAATTCTTGCCTCGCTTTGTACATGAAAGGCAACAGTTACAATTCATTCCATTTATGCTGTAAAAGAAAAGAATATAATTCATTGCCTCCCAAATCTTGTTAAATTTGTTGTTGAGTACAAGTTGATCGTGTGCTAAACCAATGTATCAAAGCTGACTGCGGCAAAAGCGGTGAAGAAGTAATTACCGAGCTTATGCAGCATTTGATTAGACATATTTTAATAGGTATATGCGGAATCACCGATTTCTTATTGTGCTGGGTTCACATAAAAGATGAGCGCCATTCTTTATGGAGAAAATGCGCAGCGGGAAGCAATTAGCCAAAACCATCGAGAATTTTGTCTATTTTTCATAAGTCTTTTACTAAGTTCGAAACTTGAACTAATATGTTCTATGTTATAGAAGCAACTACAAAAAAAATTTATGAATTTAAAATAAAATGGTCAAAATGTGAGACTTTTGTAATTTTGCACCGAAGTATATTTTCCATAGTTGGAAACTTCTTCTTTAACCCTCCATGCGCAAATTGCATTTTTCGAAGCAGGGCTGGAGATTTTCTTTTGCCAGGTCTTCAGAATATGTGCCACTTTTTTTAACAGCTTAAATGGACTCAAATAATACTCGTTTATTGCAAATTCCAGAAGAGAGAAGTCGCACGACGAATAAGGCGCGCAGTCTGCCGAGATGCTGGGATGCTGCTCACATGTTCGGCTCGGTACAACAGCAACGCGTGGCCGTTCATGTAAAAATATCTGGATACGTGAATGAGCCCTTGTTTTTTGCTTATTTCATGAATCGCCTGTTTGGCAAATTTTACCTGCCGTATTCTGAATAAAAATAGTAGGACTTGAAAGAATTTAAATCTTTACATGGTTTCTTTTTAAATAAAATATAGGCGTAAAAGTAAGCGTAGCTGTAATCAAATAATAGTTTTAAACGGCGTTGTCATATAATTAAAAAACCCAATAACAAAATTTAACTAAAGATTAGAGTGTGCGTATTGAATGAAATGTGTTAACAGAATGAACAAGGCTTTGATTAATATTATTTTCGTATGAAGAATACTATGAGGCTTTAGAGATAACATTTTTTTTCATTTTGTTGCACTGTGTTATCCCGAAAACTGATTTGGCGATAAAACTAAAGCGTTTTGAATTGATTAATATTTTTCAAGGCACTTCAGCCACCATCCTCAACAACAATATTGATTAATAAAAAATATTGCCCGCATAGGATTTACTCGTTGTTTCTGCTGGCATTTATTTTTTTGGATCGTAAGCTGTATGATGATACAAATTTGTTAACAGAAGTGTAAGGTACTGTATTCCATGCCACAAAAAAGACTTGAACCACTGAATAACTGATCGCCGCATGAGTTTGGCATATTCGCATCTTCCCGATATTAACATCCGTCTTGCCACTTCATAGCCACACCTCGTATGTCTTACAAATTACAATGGCACCAAACTGCATAGATATGATCTCTAAACTTAATGAAGTTACAAATTTTAAAGTCACCATATAACAACTGTTTAATAATAGGTCTATGGATAAGTTCGTGCGGTTTTACAACAGATGGTGTAACTTGATTATTATTCCATCGATCCACATTTCCAAACATTCATTGGAGAGCTACTGTCGTAAGGCACAAACGTCAGTATAAGTTTTTTATTTGAAGCGTAAACAACAATATTTTTACCACACTTGAAAATGTCGAATTTCGTGCCAAATAATGTGTTTTTGCGGGGAATTCTTTAATATGAAGAAAAAAGCAGCCGAAAGTCATCGTATCTTGGTGGAAGTTTATGGTGAGCATGCTCTAGCTGAGCGAACGTGCCAGAAGTGGTTTGCACGCTTTAAAAGTGGTGATTTTGGCCGCGCCGCCAAAGTTCATGGATACCGAATTGGAGGAATTGCTCGATCAAGATCCGGCTCAAACGCAAGAAGAGGTTGCAAAAACTTTGGGAGTTGATCAATCAACCATTTCCAAACGTTTAAAAGCCATGGGAATGATCCGAAATTCAAATTTCGAAAAAAAACCGCACGAACTCATTCACCTATTAAATATCACCATCAACCACAAAATTTTTTCCTGCTGGCTACATTGCATGTGTCTTTGCGTTTGTCCTGAGTCAAATTATCATTTATGTACCATCGCTATTTTGCCGTAAAGGAGCGAATATATTTGTATGCAAAAATTTACTCCTAGTATGTGAAATATACTGGCAGCCGTATATATAATTAAAACGTAAAAAAAGGAAATAAAAACAGGAAAACAGAATGCACAATTTAAATTTATGAATTAAAAGAAGCTCGGTTAACCATGGCCGTTGTTGAGAGATGGTTGCATGCTGGGGTCTTGTTTTCCCTTAATTCCCTATCATTTCTACACACACGTGTGTATTTCTATTCTTGCATCAGTCTAGACATCGAAGTGCCACTTGTCCGTCAGTCAGGCATGGTTACTGATATTGCTGTAGAATATGTGGCGGATGACTCACGTTTCGCGTTTCTTCCTGTACACTTTTTGTTGCTTCTTACTTGCAGTTTAGATAATATGATTACCCACCGCCAGCAGCAATGAAGTTTTTGTGAGAACGTCGCTTAACATCTGTCCTCTACAGCAAAAACGTACAAAATCTACAGAAAATGCTTACAACAGCCGGTTGTAATACTGCAAGACTACAAAATAGAAATTTATGTACAACCTGTGAGACGTCTTTACATACATACATGAATGTTTTGTTGACGTACAAGTGTTGCTGTGATGTTAGAAACGTTATGAAAGTTGTTATAGTTGGTTGTGGTAACTTGCTGTTATGTTTCTTCTTGTACCCATCGTCAGCCTATTCGTACAGCTCAAGTGTGAGAAACAGATATGTTCTTGTGCGTATTTGTTAGCGCGTGATGTGGCGTCTAAGTAGACACTCTTCACAACAAAAGGTTGAACTTAAGGCATCTAAGTATGTATGCAGTTATGAATGTGTGAACGCTAATAGATTTAAGGACGGAATGGACAAAAATGCAATAATGTGTTTTAGACACTGTGCGGTAAGCACTTGCGAGGAATATTTCAACTTTAAGTTGCATGACGTCCAAATGCCTGTAAAACAACCTATAGGACTGAAGTTAACTTTTCTGGAGATTGCGAATGGTCGTAAAGTCAATCAATGCTTTTTTCTTTGGCCAGTGATTCTTTTTAATAGATAAATAATACGTTAATTTTTTTAGAGGATTATCAGACAAATAGATTTTTTAAACATTTTTTCCCCTTTTATACATTTTTATGGTAAAACGGAATGAAAAACTATGGGAGCTTGGCATTTTAGATATATGGTATGACCAAGATTCTATAGAAAAAAACCGGGGCACATTTTTGTGGAACATTTTAGCCCTCTAACTCATCAATAGATGTGGTTGTTTTGTCACTTTTATGGAAAAGGTCCAAAAATACACATAACAGGGAGACGTAACGGGTTAAAAGTAAATATTTGTAAAGTATTTATAATAAAATTCTACTTTGCCTCTTTTAATTCTCTAAAGTTCACAATTAAACTTAAATGCCAACACTAAGTCAAAACGGAAAATGTGTCGGTTGATATGTCGTCTTAACGAAAACGCTCCCGGAAAAATTTCCCAACTGGATATTTCGTGGCTGCTGAGAAGTAAAAGGTACGGTAATTGGATAGATTGATTTTCTCTTGTGAACAGTTATTTATATGTGAAGAAGATATATTGTATATAATAGACATGTACATATTTAATAAACAACACGAAAACTATAAGATTTTTACATAAATTACTTTCCACTACTGCCGCCTTGCAAGAAATACTACGCATTTGTGTATTTTTATGGCTGCCCTGGAAGCGGGAGAAATAGAGTATTCTCGCAAACGACCGAAATATGGAGTGAATCCATACCTCAAAGATAAAAAAGCCGATAGACTTCGAAATCATACGAAAAAACGTTTTTGGAAAAAATGGCAATAGATTCCGGAAGCTTCTTAGGCATCCATTTGAAGCTGGCAAAAGCGGCTTTATGAGGCGGCGAACATTCATTTGCAGCATATTCTTGTTTTTAAATTATTTTACGGTCCCAAATGCCGAAGCTGTCTAAGGATGCGGTAGTAGTTGTTTAACTTCGCTTGGTGCATTTCGGAGTCTAAAGAAAATATTGCATTATTCAGCAACATTAAATAATTCGATTTATCATTGCTGAAATTAGTGGGGTTGAAGATGGAGAGGCTTTCCAATAATAACTCTTGGATTTTCTGAGGCCCAGATCCGACAATTTTGCTTGTTGAGGAAACCACCGATGTAGAAATGGGTCTCATCACTCAAAATGATTTTCCATGGAATTCCGGATCATTATCATGCATTTCAACGACCTAATCAGCAAAGACACGACGTTGTTGATGATCGGCCGGCTTTATTTCTTGTCTTAACTGGACTTTATAAGCCTTAAGACCCAAATCTTTATGCAAAATATGGTGTAATGCTTAATTCCAAAGAACGATGAGGAATGGACAAACCTGGGTTTCTTCAACACTTTCGGTTATAACAGCAATATTTTCTACTGTTCTTGAGCGACGTGCAGAGGTTTTATTCTTCACATCACTAACTTGTCCCAACAGCTGGAATTTTTTCACCAATTTCTGTATTGCGGTCCAACAAAGTGCTTCACGATGACCCAAAAAGTTTCGAGTTCTACGAACCGTCTCTGCCGTATTTTCACTATTTTTATAAAGAATTTTAATAATTTCAATGCGTTGTTTAAGCGTGTGTCTTCCCGTTTTTATTAATGGCGTAGTTTCTACTTGTCAAATATCAAAAAATGACAGCTTCAAAAGTGACATCTACCGAAATAGCGGGCTATTCAAAATAACACCTGTTATTGGAAATCCCGTTTTTGCTTTCCGCGCGAAATTGATACCAACCATAAATTAAAAGAATTGTTTTCATTTTATGAGTTACAAAATATTTAGGTTTTGAAAATAGTGTAAAAAACGTATCTCAGTTCTCATTGTTTCGGCGAAGGGCGCATTTATGGTAGGATAATTTTAAGGCACCTTCAAGTTTTTGTGAATACAGTCTAGATACCATTGTTATAATATTTAAAGTAAAAATTTCACAAATTATACCTTCTCACACATCACTAACCTAATTAATTAGTTCCAAGTTTTATTAAAACTGAGAGAATTGTGATGCGTCATACTTACGGCTGTGCCGCCCACGCTGTTTGTAGGCATAGCTTAAGTCAGTTATGTACTGTCGAAGCCTGCTATGAATGTTGGAGGTGTGAAATTACAGTGTATACTATAAATATAATTTACTGATTGGGTGGATCTTGCAGCTTGTCTACAATCCTTGGTAAAAGTCTTATAGCGAAGAGCATGTTCTAGCTTCCTAATCCGCTGAGCAATGCGAATGACTATACGAAGCAAGCAATGTGCGCTTTCAATAACATATTTAATAAAACTGTTAAAAATTGCAGATATGCTTTTCAAGTGAATGAAATAATGAAACGAATGGCTCACTTTGCTATTGAGAATTGAATATTTACAAGCAAGAGTAATAATGAGCACAATTCGCTTAAGCACTGAGATAAATTATTATTATTAGTATTTTCTATGGTTCCAGGGAGGAACAAAGAGGCATAAACGATACTGACCTCAAATTTTATTATACTCGACTAAAGTTCTTTTTTTTTGCTTAATCGTCAGCTTTCAACTATCTTAAGAATGAAAGTTCACTAAAGAGTTACAAAAACTCTTCGCTTTTAAAGCTAAAATTTCGGAAATTTCCAAAAAGTAAATTTTCTTTGCTGCATACGTGTTAACGGATATACAAACATAGTTTTTGCATACTCAGGGATGTGTTATGTGAATACATGCATGTGTAACAAAATGTCACATGATTCGCTTAATGAGCGCTACATTTGTGCAATCGTGTTACTTTTTTCTCTTCGCTTCCCATTCCAACTCTCAACTTACATGTAGGAGGGGGGACTATCACTGCAGAGCGAAGGAAACAGCTACAAAAAGTCACTTCAAAAAAGTACCGAAAAAACGATACAGCTCCAAGGATAAGAGTTAAAGTGCTGCATGTAGCACGATACTCAAAACAATGCCAGTAACAATGCAACATGCAACAGCGACACCAGAAAACAAAAACTTTTTGCAACAATCGCATTTCTTAGCAGCGCCAAGCAATTGGAAGCAATAATGGTTGTGCCACCAAAGAAATGGTAAAAAAAAAACAAATTCAACACAGGAGACATGGCAACATGACGGAGTGCGACGACGAAGACAAATTGGAAAAGAGATTAAAAACGATGAGGGATGAATATTCAGTGAAAATACAAGACATCTGCATAGTAAAGAATTTGTGTAGATATAATATAAATAAAATGAAATGCTTAGTATTTGAAATTTTGCCATTTTATGTTTTCCTTTATAGTAATTTTTTTGTTTACTATAATTAAACGTTCGATTCATGCAAGCACGTTCATATTTTTTGATCATTTCAATTTCGTTTCTATTTCCCAATGGGCGCCACGTTTTTTCATCGAATATTTTGCAGTTGCTTGATTGTTGCTTACTAAAAAGTTTGATCAAACTGCGCACTTCACTGTGACTCGAGTTAGTTGCAATTTCGTTTCACGAAGAATTTCGTTGCTAGAGTCACTCCACATGCGAAAATTTTGCTTGTTTGTACTGTTGTTTAGTTCGAAATGATGAAAATGATTTCGCAATCTTTCACAATTCCCAGAATCCGCTGAAAAAATTCAAGTTGATTGGCAAGTCGTTGGCGACCAGTTTGCTTGCCATTCGAGTAACATGAAGAAACAAATTCGCATCTGTGCAGAGTTATTTGCAGTTACTGTTTGCTAATATCCATTTGAGCATATAAATTCCTTGCCGAAACGCCTGAAGTGATCTGTGTGGCAGCGATTCCATGTCAAATGATCCAAGTACCATATATTGGGCAATGTCGTCAATTCTCCTAAACATTATTTTATATGTAGGATAGAGCATAATATTATATAATAGTAAGTAAACTTAGAAAATTTTGAAAAAAAGAATAATCTTGAAAAACAAATTTTATATTACAATTTTGAATAAATATAATAAATAGTTTTGAGATTTAATCAATGTTGCAGATGTTGGTATATAGTTTTTTGAAAAGAGTGAAAATCTTGAAAATGTTCAAATTTCATTAAAAATTACAAACTGGTATACATTTAAAATATAATAATTTTTAATTGAAATAATTTATTAAATATAGTAATATAGTTTTGGCACTTATTGAATGATGGAAATATTCGTATATATTTTTGTAAAGTAAAAATCTTTGGCCCTTTTGAAAATTTTTTAATTTTAGGTATTTTTATCTTGACGCACTTCAGAAAGTTTAAAAAAAGATATAATTTTGAAAAACAAATTTTCTAATTCTAAATAAATATAGGAGTTTTGAGATTTATTCATTGTCGAAGATGTTGGCATAAAGTTTTTTAAAGTGAAATATCTTCGGCCCATTTTAACATATTTGTAATTGTTTCTTTTTTTCACACAAAATATGGTATACCTTTAAAAAAAAATTTTCAGATATATGAAAAAAATACTAAATTTTCTCCCATATGTAAGTATATTCTATTCCAAAACAATTAAACAAAATTGAAAAAAAACGAGCCCAATATATTTTACGCTAAAAAAATGTTCAATATGGAATAAATCTCAAGCAATTAGACTATCGAGTGACTGTGCCATTTTTACCAAAAAAGTTCACCGGCCTCATTAGGGTCCGTCAAATGGAAGTTTCATCAACAAAAGTCCATCGAAATTCCGTTTGGACGGAAATTTTCAAACTGCAGTGCATGTAATGATGCACAATCCGAATTGCATATTTTTGGTAAATCGAAATAAGAGTCTGTTAATCACAAAAATAGGAATTGATTTTATCATTCAGAAGAAAGTTATTAAATTTTTTTGAGCCCTCGTTTCATTATCCACTTCTTATAAACCTGTCCATTGCTATGTTAATATTACCTACTGTTTTTTCAAGGGTAATCGAAAACTAGGCCAGCATTCATTTTATGACGCGTCTCAAAAGGAAATTTATAGTTATATTGTCAGATACTCAAGAATATATGAGGCCCAAGGCCATATCTACTTACAGATTTCTACATCCGACCTCATTAACGAATTAGTTACAAAAGTGTTGACAAAGCTGCTACAAATTCTAACCAAAAACCGTGGAATTTGCATGTAAAGTTTGTTGAATTTTTTTAATAAATTTTGAAAATTGGATTTATTTAGCTTTCGTTATGCAATGCGCTATACTTTTATAAACAAAAAATCATCCAAAAAGAGAGAAAAGTAATAAAGACTGGTCAAAATGTTGAGGTGCTATCGTTTTTTCGGTTAGTGTACATTTTCCCGTCCTTCAAGCGTCAGTTCTTACCTCAAATAGAGATTGCATCGAAAACAAATTCATTACCAAACGTGATGGTGAATAAAGTTGAATAAATCTTCGTCAGCAGCTGTACAACTTTCTCAAACACCTACTGTGGACACACCCACTGAAGGGAAATGTTGCACAAATTACTTACATGTGCACCGATTCGTTGAGTTTGAGATTTCTTTCTAATTTCGCCATAATATTTTTGCACTTTTCTTTGATGTGCTGTAAAATAGTTTTCTGTAAAAATAATTTTCATATCCCTTCCTTTTTCATATTTTCATGACATATTTTTATTTTATTTCTTATTTCGACATTGCAATACTTACTTTTATCTCACATCTATTTTATCTCTTTCTGCTTCCGTTTCTGTTGCATATTTTTGTGCTTGTCAGCAGTTAATACACATGCACGCACCCAAGCACATTTATCTATAGATCTTTATGCAATATTTTTTGTGCGTACACATACTTGCCTACATAGAGTGCTTATCCGCCTCGGGTAGTAGAGCACATTAAAATCTCATTAGTGTGCGACAAAATTGTTGGCTTTGATGTTCGATATTGGTAAAACATTAACAAAAGAAAGAGATCATGCTGGGCGTTTTATTGCTGCAGTTTTATTTATTGTGCGTGCTCATTTTGATGCAAACTTTTTATACACATTTTTTCCTTTAATATTACTGTAAAGGAGCCTTTAAAAATGGTGCAAAGCCCCAAAATTTTAATATTCAAAAGTGGGCAATGTTCATAATTACCAAATAGTCGAAAAATAGTTTTGGTTTTCTTTTACGAAACGAGAAAATATTTTCGTTTATGCTTTGTTTTAATATGAGAGCAACTCAATATTTCTCTAGCTATCCAAAATTTTCTTTGTAAAGCAAATATCGGCTAGTGTTTAAGGTAGGAAAAAGTAACGCTTGAATTTATGCTAAGCGATTTTGCTTGTTTAGTAGTTTTCATGCTATATTCGTTGATTCTTCTTAAATTTTCTATATACCTATTTGCCATAGAAACCGGGGTTATTAAATTCATTTTATTTCATTTGAAATTATTTTATTTATATTATTTAATATCCATACATACATACATGAGTATATGTGTGTGTTAACGAATATTTAATGCAATTATATAAAAATAGATTATTTGCAGTAATAAAGAAATTCTCAATTTACGTGCATTCCATGTACTAATCAAAAAGGTGTCTATATTCCAAGTGCACTTAAGAGGTCTGCGTTTAATGATGTGCTCGCAAATGATGTACTACAAACATCACTGCTGAAGAAACTTATATTCAATTATAATTTGTTCAAAGCTCCAAAGGTTAGATGATGAATGCCCTGATATCGAGGGCACGAGAACTTAAACGAATTTTGTAACCAAATATATCCTGGATAATCCGTTCAAAAGGACAACTCTTTTTGTATGAACCCATTACCGCCCAACACGAAATTACATGTGGTATTGATTTTTTTTGTTTTTTGTTTTGTATGGCGAAAATAGCAAATATTTAACAAAAAATTAATTAAATATACTATGAAGTAATAGAAAAATATTTTTATATATTTTCTTAATATTACAAAATTCTATTTTAGCATGGATTTATTTTTGTACAATGATTTCAAAAAAACGCAGCTATGAAAATTCTCTTAGAAAATTACTATTTATAATGACTCTAATTTTTCATTCTCAAGTCTCAAGAATTATATTATCTAAAAATTATATGCGATGTTGGGCTTTGTTAGACGTAACAGTTCAACCTTCTCTGATCCGTACACAATGAAATTACTGTTTACCGCGCAGAGACCTGCATGGCTCACTGTTTTCTTGAGTTGTTCGTACGCTAAAATTCTTGCTCACATTCAGTCAATTGAACCAAAATATTTGATCAAGTGCAGTCAGCTCATGCAGGCGAACGCGTAGTTCAGCTCAGTCAACACGTATGATCTAATGTCTTCGGCTCAAATCTAATCATTGAACAAAAAGCAGCATTGAATGAAATTAGCATCGGCCTTTGCGTTCAAACGATCAAACTTGTTCAAAGAAGTAATTGTCATTATTGTAAATAGCACATGTTCGAGCAAACGAGCGTTGGCGTACAATGTACGCTGTAAATTGGGTTTCGTATTTGAAAGGATTAGTTGGTTTCAGCCGTTGTAAAATCTGTAGATAGTTTACTCCTTCTACACTCTTATTTGAAAAATTTTAATATGTAAATACCTACATAAAATTCACATATATTTATTACTTATTATAAGAAAAAATGAATTGCAATG
Source organism: Anastrepha obliqua (assembly GCF_027943255.1). Taxonomy (NCBI): domain Eukaryota; kingdom Metazoa; phylum Arthropoda; class Insecta; order Diptera; family Tephritidae; genus Anastrepha; species Anastrepha obliqua. The sequence goes on from NC_072895.1 coordinate 57,899,100, forward strand.
TTTTCCTTATTTACATTATTTTCTTTCGTGTTTTATTATAAGTTTTAAGAAAAAAAAAACAAATATGAAAATATTATGTATAGTGTTTTTGCTTTAAAATTTTGCTTTTACTTTGCTATCGTTACATGCAAAACTCATGCGGGATCATACGTGTTCAAACCGGCTCATTTGGCTCTATAGCCTTTTTATTCTTGCTCAAAAAAATGAATGTACAGCCGAACGAGCAAATGCCCGAAACGGCTGATATGAAGATGATTGGTGATAACATCGGAGAGCTAAAACGCAGCACATGATTTGATTGAGCTGAAATAAACAATGACAATAACTTATTTGAACAAGTTCGATCGTTTGAACGCAAAGGCCTGTTTTTTTGTTCAAGCGAAGCGTATGAATGTTTTACACTCAACCGGTGCAGTTCTCTGTTACCGCGTTTGTTCGATCTAGGTTGGAATATGCTTTATTCACAAGAATAGAAAGTGTACAAAAATGCTTCCTAAATATGCCCTCAGATCTCTAAAATTTCCTGTCCCATATCCCACTTATAGCTACCACTTGAGTGCAGAAGTACAATTCAATCGCTTTCTTTTGTGATTAATTTAATAGAAGGTGACACTGATTGTGCATTTCTTTTGCAGCGCATTAACTTTCTTAGTCCGGCTAGAAATTTACAAAGCTCTTGCTCTTTTTATCTCAAGATATTTAAAACGAATTTTGAGTCCAATGCACCTATTGTTCGGACTCTGCGCGAATTTAACGAGATCCCGAATTCCACATCGTTGGAGTTTGCAATGACTAAAAATCAATTATCTTCTTCGTTTCATTGTTTAATTCGCTAATATAATTGTATTCTTTTTAATTAAGTTTATTTTAGGTTTAGATTGTTTTATTTGTATAAAGAAATAAATAATATATAATATATATATATAATTGGCGCGTACACCCTTTTTGGGTGTTTGGCCGAGCTTCTCCTCCTATTTGTGGTGTGCGTCTTGATGTTATTCCACAAATGGAGGGACCTACAGTTTCAAGCCGACTCCGAACGGCAGATATTTTTATGAGGAGCTTTTTCATGACAGAAATACACTCGGAGGTTTGCCATTGCCTGCCGAGGGCGACCGCTATTAGAAAAATGTTTTTATTAATTTTGGTTTCACCGAGATTCGAACCTACGTTCTATCTGTGAATTTCGAATGGTAATCACGCACCAACTCATTCGGCTACGGCGGCCGCCAATAATAAGAATAATAAATAAAATAAATAATAGGAATAATAAATAAAAAGAAATTTCCAAAAAATTAGACGCTAATGGATTAAGAAAGCTGGAGTTGTCATACTTACACAAATTTTTCTCAAAAATTTGGTTTTTAATTCTTATTTTAAAATGCATCCAACCATCACTATTTGCCTAAGCATGCATTCGATGGTCCCGATTTTGATCTCGTTCAATTGATCTATTTCCAATTAGAAACACTATGTCAAAACAATTGCTGCTCTACTTAGACTTTCCAGCGACGAGGAGTTTTTCCTTTTCTTTTACCACCCCACCCCACACTTTCAGAGATGTTCAGTTTTTGTGTGCATCTGCTTATCTATTACAATATGTTGTAGTTAGTTTTCGCTTAATTTCAATACTTGCATTGTTTACGATAAATAATGCTGTCCTGTAAGTCCGATGTTCAAACATTTAAAAACTATGAAACGAGTATTGGCTCCAGTTCTTCTGTGACCCCAGTGATCAAAAATTTGCTGCCTGTTAAGAGTCAATGGTTTTTTACGAATAATTTTTTCATCGCTGAAATGCATTCAGCTGTTCGCTGTAATCTGAATAAGAGCAACTGCTTTTATTTTCCTTTTAGTTCTACTAAACTAAGTTTTCAATTAACAACTTCAAGTATTTTTTAGTTAGAGTAAATGTTGATATTTTAATTTAAAAAGTATAAGAAAGTAGGTCAGTTTGCCATTACATTAATTTTGTTAATTTACCCATCTACTGCGAATTTCCTATTTCCGCTCAAATTACTCACTTCCTTATCAGCTTTTTGCTATCTCTCGCACTCTCCAATGACACATTATATGAATTTATTATTATATTAGCAAATCAATTACACGCCACATACGCCTCTCATTTGCGGTCACTTGGGCATCGACGCTCTTCTTCTTCCTCCTTTTACTTCCAGCACACTAACACACTTATCTAATTTATAATATCGTACCAAATGAGCACCACATTCACCAGGCCATTGGCTGCGATGAGTTGTTGTATCGATGTTGATTAGTTGATGGGATGGTGTACTGTTGATGGTACGCCATTGCGTATGCGTGACATTTGACAATTAACACGCCGACAGTTCATAAATGTGTCACCACTAGCAAAAACACGAAAACATGTATGCATGTGTATGTATGCGTGGGTTTGGTGTTGCTTTAATTAAAACTGACGAGTGTTGAATGTATGTCATAGACAAAAAAAATTTAATGTGTGTATGTAGGCGAGTGAATAATGGCGTAAAATAGGTTACCAAAGCATTTAATACAAACGAAAAGATAGATTTAATTAATAAAAATGAAGAAAGCTAAGGAGATCGAGAGATAACTAATGAAACTGTGACTACAGCGTGCGTATGTGGCTTAAACGAAGACAAATAAAAAGAGAGTTAGGTGCAAAAAGTAGCTTCACATTGATAAAAACATATTCACCCACTCTTTGTACATAATTACCTGCATAAGACATATCATGCGTACACATACACATTTTCGTACATAATTAAATCACTTTATTTTTTTATCATCAGTCTTTAAAAAAATTCCGGGTATGCAATTTTATAGCCCATTGAATTTTAGTATACAAGTAGCAATTTTATAGCCCATTGAATTTTAGTATACAAGTAGTAAACTGTAAGTTTGAAGTTGTTCAAAAATCGCGATTAATTTTGGCATTTTTGTTTTTTTGCGCACGATGTAGAGAATTTTCCTCCATATAAGAGACTTCCGGACATGGCCTGCTCACCCTAAAGCTTTCAAAACTGCCCACCAAAATTTGCTTTTGACAAATTTATACATTTGAAGGATTAGTTGGCAACCCGAGAAGTGGTCAAAAAAATAGAGACGCGTCAAGTAGCAGAATTTGTCGAAATAAGGAAAGTTATAGAGCATAAGTTGAAGTTAGCTTCATGTGTGGGGGAAGTTCAAAAAGGTGGCGCGAGTCAATTGGTATGGTCGAATCGTCCGTCGTTCATGTGGCAAAGTAGCAAAAATATTTTTCCATCGCAAAGTCGCTGAAGTCGCCTGAGTCATGACTAATGGTCAAACCGTAAAGTCTTCGAATTGTTCAAACCATTGCTGAATTAATTTTTTTAATATTACACCCGATATCTTTCAATAATTTTATAATTATCTAATTGACATAAAGCACTTGAATACTTAAAGAAGCATTTCATGCTTCAATTTACATACATACATCCCATTGGGATCTTTCACATTTTCCCTCCTTTTAAGATTTTGGAATGAAAATCATTATTTCTTCATTTGGCAATCAATATTCATACAAGATCCAGTTATTCTACTAAATTTACTTCGGGCATCTGTCTTTCGTTATATCTACCATTAAATTTATAGTTTAACTCCATTGTGATTAACTTAATATTAAATACAAACATATACCATTATACATATCTACAATGCCTGATTGTGACAGCACTTGCCAAAGCATTGCTTTTTCAATTGACAAATGTTTTGCTTTTAAAAAGTGTCGTGCTTGGTTGAATATTTCAATGTCTAATCAATGATTTAAATGGCGATAACATCTGTCACCGGCAGCGCCATATGTCACAAATACATGAAGGTGACTACAAAGAAATAAAGGGTGGTCAAATTTCAAGGGCCGATGCTGAATGTGAACCACACCTAAACGTCAAGTTTTTTCTGCATTTCATTTGACATTTTTCAATTTCAAACTAACTCAATTTGAACCATGGAAAGATACACAATCGAGCAATGTGTTAAAGTTATTCAGGCTTATTATGAAAATGGACGTTCAAATCAAAATGCATATCGCGCACGTCGTGATTTTTTCGGTTATTTAATCGTCCAAATGTGCGTACAATCGAAAAAATTGTGCACAAGTTTGAGCTGACCCGGTTTGCACTCTCCAGGATATGTGAAAACACCAGTGCATGCTCGTACAGCTCGTACTGCCGAAAATATTGCTGCTGTTCGCGATAGTGTGGTTGAAGAGCCGTTCACCTCAACTCGTCGTCGTGCCCAACAATTGCACCTCTCACGCTCGTCGTTGATGAACCTTATGCATAAAGACTTGCATTTACTTGCTTACACGATGCAATTGACTCAAGAACTAAAGTCTCTTGACCATTTCAAGCGTCGTCAATGATCAGAATGGTGGCAGGAAATGGCAACAGTGAATGACCAATTTTCGAAGAAAATCATCTTCAGTGATGAGGCACATTTTCACCTCAGTGGATCCGTCAATAAGCGGAATTGCCGCATTTGGGCGAATGGATTATAATCCAAGAGTGATTGCTGAAAAATGCACCCACAAAGAGTGAATGTTTGGTGCGGTTTATGGGCCGGCGGCATCATTGGGCCGTATTTTTTCCAAAATGAGGCCGGTCAGATAGTTACTGTGAATAGTGTTCGCTATCGTGAGATGATAACGAACTTTTTATGGTCCGAATTGGAAGATATGGATGTGGACGATATGTGGTTTCAACAGGACGGTGCCACTTGTCACACAGCTATCGAAACAATGGGTCTTTTGCGCGAAAAATTTGATGGCCGAGTAATCTCACGTTCAGATCTGAATCTTTTGGACTACAACCGAAGACCTCGCAAAGATTTAGAAACCATGGAAACTGTGCGTGCTGCAATAGCTAAATGGCCTAATCGCTTGAATGCTTGTGTAAAAGTAAATGGTGAACATTTCGAATAAAAACTAAATTTTGTATAATATTTACATAATTAAATAAAACTAAAAAACTATATATCCTTACATTTTAGCAATGCGATGTGTGTAGCGGTTCTACGGAAAAAATAACCGGGACCATTTTAACCCTGCAACTGGGAGAGTGCAAAAAATATTCGTTGTAGAGGGATATAGCGGGCTAAAATGTACCAGAAAATGTTTGTCATATAATGCTACTATAAGACTTTTATAATTGTGAGCCATCAGACATATGGTTGCTGTATGGGATATGTAAATTTTGTAGCCCCTTTAGTACAACGCAATATTCCACTGCACTGCTTTCTTATGAATAGCTCTGATTAAAAAATTTCACTGGAATGACTCCCCAGTGGCTCAAGTAGGAAATTTATACAAAATAAGGAAACAAGTCAAAAAACGCAAAATAAAAATAATAATACTGAAATTTGCATACATTTAAAATATGCAAAAAGATAATTCAGCACTGAGTGACGCTTTGGGACAATACGTCGAGAGAAAGTTGCATACATACATATACATATATAGAGCAAAGATGTAAACCTGCGTAAAAAAATACATAGTGAAAGCGAAAATACATACGTACAAGTATGCAGCTAAATATATATATATATACATCTATACGATGTAAACATTAGTATGTTCACTAAAAAGTTACGGCTTTTCCACAGGCACTATAAAATGTGTTATTTAATATCATAAGGCTTTCGTAAAAATATTTCAGAAAAAATTTGAGGTTTACATAAGAACTCCAGCCAAAACTCGACCTTTTACAAAATAAAATTATTTTTTCCATACAATCACTTGAGACAATAGAGGAGTTTAAGCTTAAAGACATTGTATAAAAATTGTATCAACGGAATCAGCGGAAGAAAGGTGTTGTAATATTTATGTAAAAACTTAGGGCGTGAATGAGCAATTTTTCCTAGAAATGAAAAGTGACTTCTAATGATGGCTTAGAAGTCTAAATCGGTCAAGATTTTTTGCGAAGTTTTAAAATATAAAAAAAAAATTATATAATTCCGATTGAAAAATAATTCTGAGTTTGATTTGTGTGGAGAGTGATGCACCCTAACGTACAAGCCCAGATATATTCACACACGCGTACCATCATATTCACAGTTCCTCATACAACAAATGTCCTGGAATGCCTTCAGTTGTAAGTGCCACTAAGTGGGATTGCGTTTGCACGCGGAACTTTTCATATGAGTGTGTGTGTGCACATCCCTTTGTACTTATATAAATAGATGAATATTGTATGTGTTTGTGTGAATATTGTATGTGTTGCTAGTTTGTGTCCACTGCCATGCGTTGTGCCACAGCTTAGTTGCGCCAGTATCAAAAACTGGGTCAACAGCACATTATAACGCTTGGCGGCGAAGGCAGCGACAGTCGTTGTTCAAGTCATAATGCTGGGGAATATACACACATACATTTTTGTTTTTGTTATTTCCAACTTTGTTGTTTAATATAACATTATTCCTGTTTTTGTTTTTTAGCTACCATCGCTCGCCATTCACTTCTGCTGCCTCTGCTATTTCCGTTGCTCCAGCTGTCTGCCTGCCTGCCTGTCATTCACTTCCTTGCCGCTTTTCCAGATATCACTTCAGGCAACACATATGCGTCCATTTACTTTAATTTATGGTTTTGTTTTTATTTCATATTTTATTTATTTATTTTTTCAACTGTCGCGACTGACATTTGTACGAGCATATGCAAAATGCTTACCAACAATTTCATATGCACACACGCACACACACTCACCTATGCTGGCATGAAGCTAGTGAAACGTATGTGCTCATGTTCACACATTATTTCTTTTACCGCCATTTGCCATTTAGTTCCTTTGCTTCATTTTGACATCCCTTTTCACACTCACTGGCTCATTCACTCACTCAGCGCGTCAGTTTGGTTTGCTTTGGTATACCTTTTTGTTGGTGCAACGATAAAATTTGTTTTTTTTTTACTTCCGCCTTTTGTTGCCTCCCTTAGCTATCCAACTTAATGGCCGCAGTGCAGCAAGACTAACAGATGCCCAGACGCGCCGCAAAGCAGGTCACATCACATCTTTTTGTCACGTGCCGGACATTTTAATATTGCATACGGTCATCCTCTTTCGTCATGTTTGCCCATTTTGGGCAAGTAATGTGTTGTGAAATATAGTTGCTGTGAAATTGAATATTATTTTTGGGTCGTTATCTTATTTTATTTTACTTTTATTTTTTTGTTTTTTCTTTTTATTATTTATAATTTTTTTTCACTTGCCAGCTGACTTCTTCCATTTTATTAATACTTTGGTTGCTCCACGAGCAAATTGAAAGTTAACTTGACCGCGCTGATTGTTTGTTTTGATTTGTTAAATTTAATAGTTTCTTGTTGGAAGCTTCGAATATACTGGCTTTTAAATGGCCATTTTTGTTCCATACGCCTCCATGGCGTATGAGTGACATACAAATATATAAATTCACAAATACAAAGTGATGCAATAACCATGTCGCAGTTGACCTGTTGAGTTACTTTTAAACCCTTTTCGTTGAAAACGTCAGCACAAGAAGATATGCTCCGTCATTAATTATGAGGTCTGTGTAGAACCACCTGTATACTTAGACAGTAACTTAGAAGGCTTTACTGCCTTAGGCAACGATTGCTCAATTGAAAATATTTGCAATACCTAAAGTAGCAGACTGGATAATTGGCGCAAAGTGACATGGACATAAGATCAGGGTCTACAGACGCAGCCAAGTTGCTCCAAAGGTTTTAGAAATCATGCTCTCATCTTCAAAAATAAGCTAAAGGAGTAAGTTGGGGCTGAACTCCGTTGCAAAATAGGAGACTGTGGTGTTTAAGGCAGCAAACTGGCTGATAAATCAATAAGCAGCAATCTTTTTGAGCGTTTAATTGGATCGGAGCCAAGTTTAGTAGTAAAAATAGCGGGAAAAGTTGGGTACATTAAAGTTTTCATTAATAAAGCACATGAGAGCCGTTCGTGCAGAACTGACACCTGCAAAGCAACAAAGTGTTTCCTGACAGTGATTGAACAAAAGTCCGTCTTTCATAGAGAGGGAATGAGTTACGAAAAGTGCTAGAACTAATTAGTGGCACAATTCATGGGGACGTCCTACGACATCATTGACGATCCACGGCGTACATTTCATTTGGAGGATGAGTATAATACAGAACATTTTCTCTGCCGCTGTCTGGCCTTCTGGCCGCTATATTTTTGGGTTGGCTGTATTGAGGTGAAATGGACGAAGAAAGCCCACGCTCTCTTCCTCTTCAAATTGCTAAGTTTCATAACATAATCTGGATGGTTTGCAAAGGAACAAACTATTTATAATATAGTTTCCCCTCTCTAAGCTGTGAACAATATTGGCTAAGTGCTTGGAAAATTTCGGCTACGCTCAACTCCTTGACTTTCTCTAACAGTGACGCAGCCAATTTGATATTTAATTATGAATTATATCCTAAAACATGCTTTTTGGGTGTTTGGCTGAGCTACTCCTCCTATTTGCATAATGCGTCTTACTCTTTTTCTTTAAATGGCAGATGGTTTCTTGTGAGAAGCTTTATCATGGAAATACACTTGCTATGCCAAAGACGAGGAGATCGATATGCGAAAAAAGTTTTTCAAGTCATAGTTTCAAACCAATTGTATTTTTGTGCTTGTTTTTATATTATAAATTAGAAATAAATAAATAATTTTTGTTTAATTAGATAAAATGACTCAAACACGACTACATTAATTTTTTTTTTTACTTCCTGAGGCATATAGTGTCGGACATGTCCTACCAGCGTCTTTGGTTCATATCTCGAATATTTGGTAGTTATGTGATATGATATATTTTTCATCTAGAAATTAATTAACAGTTTTATAATTTGTAAGACTACTAATGTACTTTTGGTTAGCTTTGTAGGCAAAAAGCTCGCATGAGTTAATAAGTAAATATAAAAATTGCTATTTTTGGCCGGCATTTGTAAAAAAAGGAGATTTAAGGGAAAATTGCTTCAATTATTAAACTGATCTTGGAACTGCACTCTAAGATCTAAACTTAATCATTTTAGCGATGATTTATGTTGCAAAGTTGAGAGGAAGGAGGGAGCAAGCAAGTGGGAGTGTTGTGACTATATGAATAGAAATTTTCTAGAAGGTTATCCAGCTGGTTCCAATGAAAAACTTTAAACTGGGAGTTGAATTCTAATTGAAATCAGTAAACCACACTCAAGCCCACCTACATTCTTTGTTAAAATTTCAAAACAAAATTCTAAAGAAATTTGTGCAATTCGATTTCTTGCCGCTCGCTGTATAACTGCATCACTGTGCACTTTACCATTTAATATATTTGCTAGTTATGCAACGATTAATTAGCCAAGCACTGCAAATCCGCATATCTTCATTCTGCTTCTCAAATTTCTGCATTCATCTGGATATTTGATCAGCTAATCATTGTGAAGAGAGCCTGAAGTCCGAATTTCTCTATCTCTGTCTCTGTGTGTGTGTGTGTTAGTAAGCGATTGGTCTGACTCGTTTACTCTACCACAATGCTAAAATGCGGAGTATTCAAGTGGATTGTTGATTGAATGTTTGGCTTATTTCGAATTTCAATTCAGCTTTTTTTTTTAATTGGGATGCAGTGCTGATGCTTCAGAGCATCGGTTAAGTGAAGTTACCAGCAGTGGATAAGTTAGGAAGTATACGTAGTAGTTAGGAATTTCGTGTTGAAATTGCAAAAGGAATTACTGCAAACGCTGAGAAAATTTTGTGGAGGTCAATTGCCTTCTGTCGGTGATAAGGAGTTATTAGAGCAGAAAATATAATTGGGAGAAAGCATAAGTGCCATCAGTAAAAATTTGTAAGCATTAGGTATTTAAATTAATTTAATGGGTTAAAAATATGAATTATAAAGAGGGCAGTATAACATTCTTTTGGCAGTATAACACTCTTACAAAGCCAAGATGATTACCGAAAATGTTGCATTAATTGTATCGTTACATTCAAAAGTACTGGACTTTATAGAGCTTAAACAAAATACGTATTCCAGTAAAACACTGCAATATATTTTTTTTTGTATGTTGTCCTCTAAATTTGTTTTATGGCCAAGAAAACGAAATCAATTTTTTTTTACATATGCAATAATTTGCCGCACCACGAATTTACAAATTCAAAAAAAGGAAATTTTATACTCAGCATGGAGAACAATTAGAGAAAAAGTACGCTTGTGCATCAACATCTCCCAATTGCGTACTCAACTGATATTTACCTTTTTTCTGTTATATTTTCCTGTAATACCTCGAAGTTGTTCTTACTAATGAATCAGGCATACTTGCGTTGGTGTATACATACATTGGTACATCGTCATATAGACTTAAATCTACGTTGTTCTACCATAGTGCACTTAGCAATTGAGAGATTTTAGAGATTAGCCGAACATCGGCTTTTAGCAAGACTTTCTAAATGCTAATGACAATCACTGAAACAACTCCTCCTTCTGCAGTTACATTCGATGTTGCATTTCTCGAATTAGCTGCTTTGCATTTGCTTTGCACTTTGTGCTCACTTAGATGCCGGTATATGTATTGCATGTATGTTCATATGTATGGAAATATATTCTTCTTAGCAGTATTCGCATACTAACAACTTCTGAGCTTGAGTTCACCCACAATAAAATGAATAATATTTGTCTCTTAGCTTTGCTGTGCCTTAGTTAATTGAATTTGCATGTTGTATGTCTGTTTATCTCTTGTTCTTCTTCTACATATAGCGAAATTCAGTTAAATTTTGTTGCATGCACACAGTGGAAATGAGAACTTTTAATTACAATAAAAATGAGAATATATAGATTTGCAAAAAACTTTTCTTACAACAGCTAATTAGCCTTTTTTTATTTATCTGCAGAAGGTTCGACTTATGCACTCGAAAATTCTTTCGACGATTTTAAATTTATATACTATTTAAATGCATCTAAATATACGCAGACTACCATTGTAGTGTGTGAATACTATGCGATTGATCCCAGTTTCGGGGACGTGAAGCAATAAGTGATGTAAAAACATTGTTCTACTACCGTGATTTCGTTGGCAACCAATGTCACATACAAAATGCCACAAATGCTTCTAGCTGTCAATGCCATCTTCTCATCAACCTGCGTCAAAGTACTGGCGAAGATATTCGAAGTTATGTTGAGTTCCGCCGCAGGAATTCCTAATGGTCTGTTTACGGCCAAGACCCACACCAATAATGAGAAATGTGGGTTTGTTAACTCCGGAACCTCTCTCGAAAGACTCATCTCAACCGAAATAAGGTCTTTGCAACTTTACAACGCAAAATTTTCACACAGCGTTGGCTTAACTGATTCAATAGTCAATATTATATTAGAAATAAATATACACAATTCTACTAGCATTCGCTCTTTCAGTCGAAACACTCTACAGACGCTAAAACTATATATTAAAGTGCTGGGACACGTAAAATTAATTTTGAGTCGTATATTATGAGACTGTTTCCGTTTTTCTAGATCAGGTAATTTTCTCAAAATATATCGCTTTTAAGTTCACATTGCCCCTCAAGCGGCTTATCGATAGCTTTTGAATGATTTAAGTCATAGCCGGGAAGTGAATCGGCTCTTTGCTTGCGGTTTGTCGTTGTTCGATGTAATGTTTTATATTTGGATTCGAAAAATGTCGAACAGTTATTCAATTTACAAAGGAGTTCGGCGAAAAGCCTGTGAGGTTTTGGAAGTGTATACTTTGGTGGGATGAATCGAACTTTAACGACCATAAAGTTTGGTCAAAGAATGTAATCGCTTGTGCTTCGGTTTTTATTAATCGTCCTGCAAAGGTCTGTTTAGTAAGTTCACGTGCTCGCTTCCTCCCTAAAAGCCGTTGTGTCCAGCTAATAAAACAGGGGTATCTTTGGCGTTAAACTTAACGATATTAATATTGTATAATATTTGCACTCATATGAATACAATAGGTTTCACGAAAGCCTCCAGTGTATTTTGGCCCTTACTGCGCATGTAAACTCTTTTGCCGGCGGCCGCTGTAGCCGAATGGATTGGTGCGTGACTACCATTCGGAATTCACAGAGAGAACTTTGATTCGAATCTCGGTGAAACACCGAAACTAAGAAAAACATTTTTCTAATAGCGGTCGCCCCTTGGCCAGCAATGGCAAACCTCCGAGTGTATTTCTGCCATTAAAAAGCTCCTCATAAAAATATCTGCCGTTCGGAGTCGGCTTGAAACTGTAGGTCCGTCCATTTGTGGAACAACATCAAGACGCACACCACAAATAGGAGGAGGAGCTCTGCCAAACACCCAAAACGGGTGTACGCACCAATTATATATATATAAACTCTTTTGCCCATCCATTTGTTCTACGTTATCTAACTCAGAGGCTTAAGAAACACACACAATGTAGTACATAGTGTGCGTGCCTGGAGAATAAAAAAGTTGAACGTTATTCTGCTCAATGAATACCGCTTCTTGAGAGCCAAACCTTGTAAAGATTCTAAAGTATCTGAAATGTGGTTTCGATGGCAAAATCTATTGGCAGCTGTATGGTATTACTACATAAAATCTTCTAATTTTCTGACTTAATTTTAAGCACGGAAGAATCAGAAGACATATCTAGTACTTCTAACCGCGATAATATGATTCTATCTACGGCATGACTTTCATACTGTTGCCCAAAATGGCAGGCTGAGTTTAGATGTATAGTCCAAAGGTTTTTAAACGAGTAGTGCAATGTGTGCAAAGTGGCTGCTGTTATTAGGGCTACGGAAATAACAAGACAGATCGAATATTGAAGCTCAGCACGTGAGCTCGCTAGACATCTGCCCGCGAAACAACGATTTGATAGTAATTAAAAAAGTGAATAATAAGTAAGTAAATTAGCAAAGGATATGCAGTTGGAAACCCGCCTGTACTACTTATTTGCTCTAACTACTATATACGTATATGCCCCGTTGCAAATTAAAAAACACAATACTAATATTTATAAAACTATAGTTCATACTGGAAAAAAAACCATTTAACGCAAAGTTTAAACTTTGTACGAAATCTTTCACAAATTTATCAAAACTCTCAACTTTTGAACCAGAATTTTTAAATTTCTTCTCAGTAAAGCAGTTTTATAGCTTATCAAATTCTACTATAAGGAAGTGCAAGTTTCAAGAGACTACAAAAAGATTGTTGATTTTTCCCATTTTTCCCCCGCTTAGGTGTCACGCCTTCTCTTCCATACAAAGTACGTGACCAAATTGTATATATGGAAGGAAATGCGAAAGACCGTCAAGGAAACAATTATAAAAAATTAATGGGATTTTTAGCAACTTCAATCTTGCAGTTTATTTTACTAAAATTTGATAACCTATAAAATGCTTACAACAATTTTTTCCAGAAATTTTTATTGAAAACCATGGAACTGTGATTAAGTTTTTTTAAATTTTGCTCATTTCTATGCAAAATGTGATATCTGAATTTATATGGGATTTGTTAGCTTTACTTTTATAAAACACAAATTACATTAAAAACAAAAAAGCAGTAAAAACTCATAAAAATATCATGGGATATTTCTAAAGCAGTTTTAAATGGCCTTCGGACTCAACGAAGCTATAATATAATAAAGTTGGGAAAGGTCCATCATTACTCAGTTATGAGTAACCGCTCTCACTTGGAGGTTTATTGTAGGTGACTCCAAATCAACAATAAAACAATTGCACACTAAGTATTTATAAATTCATTACTTTAAGTCGTAACCTCTCCTAAAACTATAAATCATTATTACAGTGAACAATCGCAATCCGATTCATTAAAACGCCAAGAAGGCCGTAGAAGTGTTAAACGGGTACTAATTAAAAATATACTGCGCTACGCTTTTTATTTTCAATTTTATTTTTTTTAACTCCAAAGGTGGCTACTGAGTGGGACCGGTATCACCTGCAGTTAATAAATTGTCTAAGCGTTAGTGTAATTTATTGAACTTGATGTTTACATTTTACAATTAAAAGAGTAAATAATAGAAATAAAGCTTAGAAAAACTATGGAACTATGGAACTCAATTGTGTTCAATGATGGATGCGTTTGTTTTGAATATTTTGCGGTTTTTTACTTATGGAAATATGTCGTATAAGGGAAAACGTAGATTTAAATTGTTATGTAGTACGTAAAAACATATCTGCTAAAGAGCATTGCGAAAAATAAAAACTCGACAACTATTTACATAGAGGGTGCCTATAAAAAGGGTGTAGAAAAATGTGTGCTAAAAATATTTATATTTATTTAAGGTACCACAAATCATAAAGATTTTGAAAGTGCATTTTTTAAGTATTTTTTAACTCTTTTTCAACCTTTCAAAGAATCCCTGGCAGGCGGATTCCAGAAGGTCTTTAAGAGTGGATGAGCTGCGTGCTGCGATTATTTCTACCATTATTACAATTATCTCTGCAGCCACTATTACTACTACTACTACTACTCCTACTACTCCTACTACTCCTACCAATACTACTACTACTACTACTCCTACTACTCCTACTACTACTACTACTACTACTATAACCGCTACAATTGCAGTTGCTGTTACCATTTCTAGTACAACCACCTTTGCTTACCATTATCGTAACACTACCGTTCATTATTACCATTACCATTGTCATTATTATTTGATATAGTATTTTTGTTTACATTACCATGGTATCGATACCATTGTTGCGCAAACAATGCCAATACCATTACCAATACCATTGACATCAGTACTAGAATTACAATTAACATTACCATTTGCATTATCAGCCTCACTTCCATTGCCATTATCATTCGTGCTACCATCCCCAATACCATAATTATTTCTAATCCCAACATCTTCTGTACTACCATGACTATTACAATTACAATTTCTATTACCATTTTCAATGCCAATACCATTCCATTCGTACTCTCAGTCTTATGTTGTCATTACCGTTATCATTACCAGTGCAAATACCTGTACCATTTCCAATACTAATAACACTGTAGTGTAAGTACTATAATTATTGTTACCATTCCCATTACCATTACGAGTATTATTATTACTATTAATGATATTCGTGCTGCCACTACTATTGCAATTAATTACAATTACAATACTATCAGCATCGCCCCTATAATTATCGTTATTAATTTCATTATCAATACTATTACTATTACCAATACCATTACCATTACCATCACCATTACCTCAATTTCTCAATAAAATATCTTTTGTTTTTCTAATCAAAGTCATGACTTTCCTCATCTACATAGATGATTTATTAATTTTATTCAACCAAACGCCAAACCACGTCTCTCTAATTCTCGGTCAACACTTTAGAATTAAACAATTCAATTGTGAACTAAATTTACCTCCTCTAATTACTTACTACAATGCAATTGTATTTGTTGTGACAATTGTACAGCAAATTCATATGATTTATGATGCTAACGTCAGCAACAGTTAATTGCATTTATTTTAATCTATGAATGTGTTCATTTAGTATTTATTATTGCCCTTAATACTCGTATTTATAATTGAATAATTACATATGGAGTTAGTACTAATTTAAATTTTATGTGCTTGTGTTTTGATTTACAGAATTACAGAAAATTCGATTAACACGATTTGCGGTCTGACAACAAATGAAAATGGTGAGTTTGAATTTCGTTGATTAAATAAATTTAATGAAATGTAAAATAAGAAATGTCCTGTTCAAATTTAAATAGGTTTTCAAATTTAAGGCCTTAAATAATATTGCTTGTATTTGTATTTGAGGATTATTATTTATAAGTAGAATTTGTGATAATTATATTTTTCTTCAACGTTGAATATTTTTTTATTTGCTTCAGTAAGACGCAATCCAGTTAAATATAGTTGCTTACTTAATTCAGTAGAAATTATACTCACTACTAAGGTCTGCGGTTAAATTACCACAGCAGTAATATACAAAATTGACTGTGCAGCTTTCTTCATTTCATGAGAACTAATAATTTATAGCTTGTGAAATAAATTAAGATGTTTAAGCATGCAATTAACTGCTTTTCTAAGACATAAATTAAAAAGAAAAGCTTTATCGCAAAGTGGACAATATTTCATACAAAAGGCCTTAGAAAGGCCTGGAAAGTCTAAGACGGAGGCCAAAAACTAAAACCATATTATAACAATTGGCCTCTACTGTTAGCTGAGATTTTTCTAAATAAGTTCAATAGGTATACTGAATGGTTTAAAAAGGAAGACAATACTTGAATTCATATTATAGTGTCACAGTGTCGCTAGAGGCGACTATCTAATTACTTAGTAGAAAAATTTGTTTGCTCAGTTCTGATATGTGAAGGGGAGTGATAAGTTTAAAAATATTTTTTGCACCTCAAAAGATGTTCATAGGTAGTTGATTTAGAATAGATCTAGTGATCTCAACATTTCAATGGCATATCTCAGCCTAAGTAGGTATATTTTTGCACTCTGAAATGATGATTAATTCGGTATTTAAGTGAGCCTAAAAAGTTACTCGAATGTTTGAATATTCTTGAAAAGCACCGAGTGCACATATTTAAAAAACTTTTATCTACGTTGTATAAAATATAACAAAAGTAGTTCAAATAACACTTGACAACAAAGTGAAACAAAAAAAGCTGTCAAGATTTGTTTCCTATATAGTTCTCCGAAAGAAAAATCTAAATAAATAAAGAAGTTTTTGATTCGCAATATTTTCTAAAATTCGTTTTGATGTTGAAGGCGGCAGTACGATATATACATACATACATATGTACGTTAGGGTGTTTCACCATAAAGAGTAGCAGGTTTTCCACCGGAATTCCAAAATTCATTAAATTTTAAGACTAACACCAAAATATTTTGCAAACATTTTAGTATTTACGTGAGTTTGATCGATTTGAATATATTTCCAAAATTCAAATCTTTTTTATCAATAAATCCAGTTTTAAAAAAATATTTTTTATTTTATATTTTAAAATATAATAAAAATGATAATTTCTTTTGGTAAACATTACTAATTTTTGGGCTTGCAAAGTGATGCACCCTAATATAGGTACATAAAGCTAATTTACTTCAACAATGATCATATTCAAAATATTTTTTCAAAAAAAATGACCTTAAATGATAGAAAGCTTACGCATACCAAATCTGCATAGAATTGTTTAAAAATTGAATGAGCAGAATCGAAATAAAGAATTTGATGGAGCTATAGGGTGGTTCATGTAAAATTTGCTTTTTGAATCGGCTATAAAAAAAAAACTAATCAATATTTTTTCAAACTTTTTCTTTTATTTTGAAGATTGAACATTGTCATTTATGAATGAAAAATAATATCCCCACAAAAAATAGCCCAACGGGCTTAAATCACAGCTCCGAGGTGGCCAATTGATATCGGAATTCATTGATATCGGTAGCCAAAAGTTCGAGTGTAACTTTGGCAGTGTGACAAGTTGCACCATCCTGTTGGAACCAAATGTCGTCCATGTCATCCTCTTCAATTTTTGGAAACAACTCTTTGATCATGTCACGGTAACGCTCGCCATATACTGTAACTGCGGCTCTTCGCTCATTTTCAAAAAAAAAAATGGCCCGATGATGCCGCCAGACCCAAAACCGCACCAAACAGTGAATCGTTGTGGATGCATTTGCTTCTCTACAGTAACGTGTGGATTTTCTGAACCCCAAATCCGACAATTTTGCTTATTTGCTTCATCAGAAAAGATGATTTTTCGGTAAAAATGTTCATTTTCGGTCAAACGATTTTCTGCCCATTGAGCGAACCGAAAACGCATTGGATGGTCATTAGGCTTCAGTTGTTGCACCAATTGAACTTTGTAAGCCTTTATACTGAGGTCTTTACTCACAATACTCCTCAAAGAAGTGCGTGAAATGTTCAATTCTTGAGAACGATGACGAGTTGAGGTTGTTGGATGTTCACGCACATTTTTGGCTACAGCAGCAATGTTTTCGGGTGGGTGTACGCACTGTAGGAGCACGTTCACGTGTTGTTTTAGCCATTAACGATCCACTTTCACGAACACAATTAACAAATTGATCCACAAACTGTCTTGTTGGCAAATCTTTTTTTTTGAATTTTTTTTTTCAAATTTCTCACAGTTTGAGTAGAAGACTCACCATTTTGGAAATAGGTTTTCAATATTTCCCAATTTGGTTCAAGCGTATAGCGTCCCATTTCATGAATGTCAAGCCTTTAAGTAAATTATGAACACATTTGACATGTCATTTGTGTTACCATTCTCAAAAAAATAGGTGGTTCAAAAAGCAAACGCTATATGGCCTACCCTGTACTTTCATATTGGACTTCCTCATGTAAATCTTAATATGATTCCAAAATATTTTGGCGGAAGTGTTAAAATTGAATACATTTTATAATTTTGTTGAGAAAGTATTACGAAATTTTTTTTGTTCGGAAAGTGATACACCCTAATAACGTATGGATTAAAGACCTTTTTCGCGCTATTTTTGGGTTTTTGAGTTATGACGCTATTGAAGTAAACCATCTTACCCACTCTTTGCCAGTTATCATGGCAAATATAGCAAAGGGCAGGAATAATGATAGCCTCCCGTTCAAGCTTTAACTATTTTTTTCTCACATCAATAGTTTGAGTGACTGAAATTTTGTAATTTTTTGTTAATAAATTTTTTACTACATTAAATTTAAGAACCCAAATTTCAAATTTTATTCCAACTAATGCAGTTTTGTAGCCCCTTGAATTCCGGTACAATAAACTGCAAGTTTGAACTGACTCAAAAATTGCGTTAATTTTTAACAATGGTTTTTTTTTTGCTTTGTTTTTGTTTTTTGTGTGCTGTGTTGAGTTTTGTTTTCATATAAATTGAATTTTCGACCATTCGATTACACTTCACTACAACGTGCGGGCATAAAAATGGCCAAACTGACAGTTCCAAAATAATGAACTCCTTTTGAAAGCCCAGTTCTTCTGTTAACTTAGGCTAACAAGATGTTTTCAATGAGTTTTGAATGCGATGTAACTCTCTAATCAGTCTATACCTCTTTCGCTACTCATTATTTGCCACGCATTGGCCCAATTAGTAACGCTTTTTCGAGTGCTGAAATTGCGTGTGCATCAAATGTCTTTCACTGAAATTTGTTTTATGTATTAGTTTTCTACAGTAAATATAAATTAGCTGAAAACAACCTTTTAGCGCTTGTTGACCTACTCACAATAATTACCAACGAACTAACGCAGTCACAATATATTTCTTTTGCTATTTTCTTCTTCCGTTCTTATTTCTTATTCTATTACATTCTGTTATCTACAACACTAAAGAGAGAAAAATAGTAGAAACGTCTAATTTGGTCCACTAAAATCACAAGTTAATTAGCTGCTAAAAATGTTCTTCCATTACAGTCTTGTTACGAAAACAATTACAAATATAGTGGAATGGACACTGCGAAATATTTAAAATAAAAGCAAAAAACTTTGTACACAGAAAACCATGACACCGGAAAGGGCAAAAGATTAGAGCAGCGAAACGCATTTGTAAAATGTAGCCTTTAAACAAACGAGATTTATATAAAATGAATATTGTTTGAGAAGTATGAAATGACTGACGCCAGTCATTAGTCACTTTTACAGCCAAACAATCAACTGCTGATTTATATTTTATATAAGCGTAAATTAAGATAGAGTCATTTTGGTCTCAGGAAAAGTGAAAACCATACAATGTAAGGTGTAAAATTTAAATTTTATCACAACAATCAGCAACGGAATTTTAGTGCTTCCACATAATTAAAACAAGCAAGTTCTAATTCCATAAAATTAGTTTGAAAAGAATTGTGTGGCACTTTTTATTTTGGGCAACTTATTTTTAATTTCAATCGATTTTATTACAATGCCAGTTAGGATATAAATATCATCGAAGGCCTGCTGCCTAAAATATACACATTTAATTAAAAGAATGCACATTACGTACGAGTATTTTTAGTTTCAAAAACGAAAGGCTGCTGACGTCAGCGGCATAATTGAAAGCGTTGTGTTATGTTTTAATTGGACGTGTCAGGTTTAGTTCCGGTTCAATTAGTATAAAAAGTTCGATAATAAATTTTAACCAATTAAAAAATTTTTTTTTTATTAATTACACTTTTTTAATATCATTCGTATCACAACGAAGTGCATCTGTTTTCAAAATAATATAATGCCACAAACAGAACTCGGTAAAGGAGGACCAAAAATAATGCACGTATCTATCAATTGAACAACTGAATTTGTCGCAGGATGCTCAAAGTTTACCATTTGTAAGTGTGAAATGGCATACGAGATCATACGACTCTTACATCTGAGGCTCAGAGTATTCTGTCTATACTTGACACATGAGAACTTTGTCTAAATTTGACAGCTGTTGCTCGACTTGGTTCTTTTATAGCGGTTTAGAAGCATCTGTGTAATATATTATAGGTAATTTTACCCCTGCACTACTACACAGCCCCAGAACGCGTAGAATGACATTTTAATTTGAAATTAACTCTTCGAATATCTTAACTTTGGAATCGATTTATCGTTAGTGATAAGGCACATTCAACTCAGCGCGAAGTGGTAAATAAAAAAAAATTGTCGGTTTTGGAGCAATGAAAGTCCTCGAATCGTGTTTGAGCAACATCTACCTGATTTTGTTTTTATTTTTCTGAAATCAATAAACAATTGTTCATACTAACTACTTACTACGAAAACATCTGTATCGAAAAGTTTAATTAAATAACAATAAAGAGTTTAGTTGAGCAGCAGAGTACTCGTATAGTTTAGATAATGTGAAATCCAGTTCAATAGAATTTGAAATTTCATTGAGTTGATGAAGAGAGCGAGCAATAGGAGTATTGCAGGAATATTTTTTTCTGAGCCAATTCAAATGGTACGAATATTTATTACATAAAAACCTGGCAGAGACCGAAAAGTTAATCCTTTCTAAAAGAGACGAACCGCCAATTTCACCATTGATAATATTAAACCAAAAAGGCAGCATGTCATGTGAGCCATTCTTTTTCGAGTCGACTGAATTTTTGCAGCCGTTTATCGAGAAAAATCAGTAGAAGGATTATTGGTTCCAATAGGATGGCGCAACCTGCCATACGGCACCGAAAACGCTTGCCACTTACTCAAGACAATTTTTCCTCGACGTCATCACTTCTGTGGGGCCAGTTAAAGCTAAAGATGTGCACAAATAAACCTAAACCACCTGAAGGCTAATCTTGTCAAGGGAATCTCCACCATCACTTCCCGAACGGTCCGAATGCTTATGAAAATGCAGAAAGAAAAGAGCCAAAATATGCAGTATTGAAGATAGGGGCCATCTTCTCGACAATGTTTGCAGCCATTGACCTAATAAATTCTATTATATCAAATAAATTTTTAACCGGAGGAAATCTGAACTGCTGTTTCTCACTAAATGATTTCCAGTTCTCATGTATAAGGTCTAGTTGAAACACTCTGTATGAAAAATGTTCAGCAAATTTTTAATGGAATAGCGCGTGAATAATTCCTTAAGAACATATTAACGCTCCATCTCCGTCACTTGTGGGTATCATTTGTTTGGATACAAATAAGAATAAATAAAAATAAAAATAAAAGTAAAGTAAATTTAGTACAACGATGTTAGATATACCGAAAACGAATTTTTAAGCGTTAATATTACCACTTGGAATTACCATTTACATCCTTCTCCTATTTGTGCTGTGCTTCTTGATGTTTTTCCACATAAGAACGGGACCTACAGTTTTACGCTGCCTCTGAACAGGAAATGGGTTTTTTGTTTTTTTTTCAGGTGCTCTTTTCAGGGAATAAGTACACTCGGAGATTTACCATTGCCTAAAGAGATGCGACCGCTACCAGAAAAAACCTTTTCTATTATTTAGTAAGTTTCGAAAGCAGGCCCTATAAAATGGGAGTCAGCAATAAACCCATTCGACTACGGCGGCTGTGTTGGAAGTTATTTAATCTAAAATGTCTCAAAACAAATTACTTTTTACCTCAATTTAAGGTAGCCGAGTATTTCTGTCAATTACGAGTTTATGTTTATATTGACGAGTAATCCCTCGGTAACCCCAGAGAATTTTTATCATGAATACTTTCGAAGATCATTTGAATTCTCACATGTCTCAATTGAAAGAATATTTTGGACTTTTCTTAAGAAGACTTAAAATGAAGTCAAGTTGTTTCCTAAAAAGGGAAGCTAGAGAGTTAAATTGCTATACAAAATTAGTGTTCGTGAAATTCTGCTATAGAAATGTTTCAGCGAGCTGCGCTAAATTACTTCATCGTCTGTAAGTAGTTAGGGCATTACGCTTCTCGTTTTATATTTCATTTGCCGAGCAAGTAAATGTGTCTCTGCCTTAGCTTGTGAAATGGTGCAGTGAAAGCTTACGCTGTGTGCATACAAACTACGTTTACATCTATGTATTCCATGCAGCTCTTTCTGACAATACTGATTTATTACAAAAGTCCCCCCAGTCTTGAAGCTCTCCAACAAAATGCGACAAATGTGACCAGTTTTGACTTCTTCTTAAGACTATAACTTATTGTCATATAATACAAATTTATAAATAAAAACCATATAATACAAATTTTAAACTTTATGCAAAAATTAGAAAAATTCCATAAACTTTTCATCACAATTCCACGGTTTTTAATTAGAATTTCTGGAAACATTTTTGGTATGTAGTTTTGTAGCCTATTCAATTTTAGAGTAAAAATGTGTCACTAAAGTAGCTCAAATTTTCCTTGACCTTTATAATTTTTTTCCTTGACAGTGGTGAGCATATTTTCCATATACTCCATATAATAAATGCACGCCATTGTTTTTCATGGAATTTTTTTTGAGCAAAAGTAGTGAACAAAGCTATCCAGGTCAAATAAATAAAACTGGAAATGAGCTCATCCCGAAGCTCAGGTAATACTGCCGCTATCCTCGGTTTGCCCACCTTTTCAAGCTAATTAAAAATATTAATAATATTTCTATCAGAATTCGACTTGTAAAACTGTAGCACTTACAATTAGCATAAAAATACCTATGACCAAATTTGGTAACTCGACCCCGTTTGAGAAAAACTAGACATTCTACTATATATAGTATGTAATACGAATTGTACACTTCCACGTTTATATAATATATTACAATAACTTTTCTGTTTCTATTATTCAAACTTGTTGCACTATAATTAATAATTAATATCCCTCGATTGTTCCACTAAAATTTATAAAATCGATACAATATTAAGGGATTTTTTCATATGAACTGTAATTAATTGCAATTTTTGCTTACTCAAATGTGCATAAGCCATAGATTTCCTAACTATAAATAAAACAAATACCTTCGCTAATTAAATGTAATATTAATTTACGCCTTAATTGATACACAACTACATTAAATTGTTGCAATGATTAAGTGATTTTCCACAAAATCCAATTTCAGAATTTTTTACATTTTATAATTTTATTTTTGGTGGGCTGTGTTAAGGTGGGCGTTGGCTGAAACTGCAGGCGGCACTTGAACAAAATTTGCGGCGAAAATGACCAAAAATCCGATCGATTTCCGCTCTCTGGGGTCAATATTAATAAATGCGCAATATTAACAAAATTCCTAATTAATTGAAGGCTATATGTATGAACATGTATGTATGTACAGTTGAGCTCAGATAACTAAGTCACTTTATCTCTTTGCAATGCTCGCACTAACGTGTCACAACTCGTGTCAAACTTTTGTCGTTTATTTTTTATAAAAACTTGGTATATTGTATGACAAGAATCTTATGAACCGAAGTTCCGAACTTCGCACAAAATGGAACAAATTCCAAGAAACTCTTATATATATTGTCGACCTTAGATCAGAGTTTTTAGAAATTTTCCGGGCCTCTGCTTTTGCATCACAATTTAGTATAACGAACCGAAAGACTCCGAATAAACGAGTCTCAGAATAGTATCTATATACAACACTGGTATACGACAATGAGCGTCATGGCATGGGTTTCGAACATGTGCTTTATTGAGATGAAAGTTCTTATTACCCTATGTAGGTTAGATTAGGTTGAAGCGGTTGTCCTGTGGGACACACTCAGGCTCATAGCCCATTTTGATGCCGCGTGGGGAGCTTGTCCCTATCTCTCCTAAAACCAGTGTGTGTTTTTCAAAAATTTTAAAATATCTCTGATCTCTATAGTACTGAGGTCTTCTAGCTCATTAAAAAATTGTCTACCCAGAATAGTAAACCTGTGTCTGGATAGAGCAGGGCAGTGGTACAGTAGGTGCAAGATTGTCTCTTCCTCGTCCTTATCTAGACAACTTCTACAGAAGTCATGTGTTTGCACACCCATCCTTTGGGCGTGTCTGCCTATTAGGCAGTGCCCCGTTATGACTGAGATCAATGTGCTAAGACTGTGTTTATTTTGGCTTACCCTATGTAAAACGAAAACAAAAAAAAATTAAAAAATCAACGCGATTTTTGCGCTACTTCAAACTTACACTTTATTATACTAAAATTGAATTATTCAAAAGTTGAAAATTTTCATCATAATTTTTTGAAATTTGTTAAATTTTTTTTTTGTATTAAACAAAGCTTGGAACTTTCATTTGTAAGCTTTTTGTTACAGAATAATCTACATTTTTTATAAAAAATTAACAAAAAAAAGTGAACATGAAAAATATTGCGAATATTGTAAAAAGATGAAGTGACTTAATTATGTGGTCACATGCGTATGTATGCGTGAACTATGTATTTGCGCACCCATAACTATGTGGTCGTAGTAGGCATAGATGTGTATGTATGTATTGTTATCGGTCTAATGTACACAAATAAATTACTAAGACTAATTGGAAATACGAAACGACAAATTCATTTAAAATCCGCGGGGAGTAGTTACAAAAACAAATAGACACAAATTCTCATGCTACTGCGGTATAAGCATTTGAATTCGGTAAATTCTAAAAACCGCAACACATAAATCAATAGCTCGTGTCCATGAAACACCCACCAACTCAAGTGAAGCGCATACTTAGTTAACTAGCATACATATATGTATATATACGTATGTATGTATTTAACTACCTACCCCAATTGCTTTAGTAGCATAAAGTGCAAAAATAAACGCAAATGCAATAACAATGCGGTTAGTAAGCTGTCAAGAGTCAATAGAACTTCGCAAAAACAACAAAAGCTATATGTAAATACTAAATTAATCCGAACTAAAAACAAAAAAAACGAAAAGCCACGCCAACAGCAACAACTAATCGGATGTGGAACATTTGTAGCCGCATTTGCAGCTGCTGATTAAGTGATTTGTAAATTTTGCACAACAGCAGAATGCAAGCGTGACGCCTACATAATGAAGTGGAGGCTAAAGCGCACACATAAGTAAACACATCATGCTCATGTATGTATGCATTTGAGAGGGTGAAAAATGTAGTGGTTTATGTGAGCTTATTAATTTCTGTTGACCAACCGCATGCGGCGCGCGAAATGGAGACTCCCACACATTCACTTCGGCACTTCATTATTTTCTGACGAATGGCATAAGCGTGGCTACCGTTTACAGTTGCGATTAATGGTGACGAGATTATGTGAAATTTTTCGTTGGCCCATTATTTTGTGTTTATTATAGGCTGTCTAATCAAAGGATAATATTTTCACTACCGTTTATTTTTTAATTTTTTTTCTTACTTCTTCTCGATGGTGACTTCTGCTTGAAATCGAAATATCGGCAAATAAATAAAAGCAATAATTTAATTTGTTGTTAATATTGTTAAGCCGACCTTGGGATCACAAAATAAAAATAAAAATATTTAGTTTTTTAGGAGGTGACTAACGCAGTATAAATCAATTGAATGCTGAAAACGACGAGAAAGCTATAGTCTGTGCGTATTAATTGTTATAAGTATTCTCCGCACCCAAATTGCACAAAGCTTAGATATAGCCAGATGACCACGAAAGATATTTTTTCTTACGAAGAGAGATGGTACGGCAAAAATTGGAAAGAAAATATTTATACTTTAGTGAAAAATTTGTTAAATATGTGTTAAACCGGCTCAGTCCACATACGTTAGAAAAACTTTGCAATAACAAATGTTTGGTATTTTATATTGAAGAAAACTCTCAACATCGCATTTTTAAACGACTAAATGTACTAAAATTTCATAGGCTATGAAACTGCATAATTTCTGTTAAAATGTTGAAAATTTTCCTAACAATTTTTTGAAATTTGTTAAATTTTTTGCATGGTTTGAGACTTTGAGTTATAAGGATTTTGTTATATTACAACGAAAATAACGACAAGCAAAACAAAAACGACAAAAAATCTAAAATTAGCGAAAGCAAAATATTATGTATGTTGGGAAAAGTTGAAGTTGAGCATAAATGTGTATAATTTTTTTGTTTTATTTTTCAATCTCCCTTGTTGCTGTTGGTCCGAATTCGTAAATAAAACAAGCCATCGCTGTGGATTTAAAAAATATATAAATCGCAGCAAAATACTCAAAATGTAAAATAAGGTACTTAACACTTTTCTTGAATTCTGTGATTAATGAAGAAAGTCCTCACTGGATATTGTTTGCGTCGAATGTACTACTCCGTTGAAAGTCGAAAAGAATTACGCGTCTGACTATAGTAAAATGTTACGTATACGCCCGTGCATTACTGCAGTACCAGTAGCGATTAAGTTGATTTGGGCGCTGTTACGCTCAATTTCTACTACGTGAGAGTGTGTGTATCTATATCAAGTAACAGATATAAATGCATATCAGATCCATGTAAGTAATTGTGCGCGGTTAGATTTTCACCCTCAACCCCGCGTTTTTGAATGTTGACAAGAAATTTGTCTTTCTCTCGATTTCATGCCATTTATTACTTTGTTACTCAGCAGAAAAGAAGACACAGGCGATAAGAACAATGTTGAATGGAAATCTTTAGTGTTGCTAAAGAGGGCGTGGTAAACATGTGTGTAATGATGTGCTTGTCGTCTTGATTAATGACTATGTAAAGAGTGTGGCTGTGAGTATAGGTGTATATGAACTCCATACAGCAATATGATCATATTATTGTTGTATAGGTATTTACATGAATATGTTTTCATAAATTATTGGTGGCATATTTATCAGATTCATTGTAGTGACAGATTTGTTTACACATAGTTAGATATCTCATTGCGAATATTTAATAATATATATGTATGTTGCGTATGTATATATGATAAATCTAACAATGAAAGTCAGCAGTATAGTTTCACAGCAAAAAGAAGACGAATTTTGAACAGAATTATGTTGAAAATATTCTTGCCAATATACAATCGCCTTCATTTTCTCTGAGGCCGACACAGTTTGTTCCATCCCAGGGCGTTCACTTCAACTTAACATCTGTTAGGTACTAATTGTTTGACTAACAAAACAAACAAAACATAACTGAATTGACTAGAAATGTATTACAAGAAAAGGAATTCACTTTAATAAATTATATAGACATAGGTACATACCTACATTAAACTAAATAACTATAGCACAAAGGCCATAGTCACACGTTTTGGCAATATATTCGTTTCTCACTAAAATTTAATACTTTATAATATATTATGAAAATACTCATTCTCCGGCAGAAGCCGTATAATTCCAAGTTTCAAACTTCGTGCATATAAAAAAATCTCCAATAAAATTTCTAGATTTTGAATCTGCAGTAAAAAAAAAAAAAAATTTAGTTTGCAGTTTCATAGACCAATCTATTCTGATGTAACAAAAGTGTGCGCTTTCTGTAGCTCAATTTTTTCCCTTGACTGTATTGGTTGTTCTCTGCGACATAAAAAGAATTCGAGCATTCGTTATATGGAAAAAATGCAAGGCAGCCAGCTTTTATCACTGGCTTCGAACGTCTACTCTAATTTTGAGTGAACCTCTTGATTGAATTAAAATTTAATGGGTTGGAATAGAATGCAGCAGAATGGAACGAAAGAAAAAAACAGTAGAATAAACGACGATAATTGCTGTGGATTGATATAATCTGGAGAAGAAAGAAATTGTGTGTAATGAGTTAATACGGAGTAAACTGGAACGGAAGGAATGGAACAATCTAAATAGAAAGGAGCAAAATATAAAAGAAAAGTGATAGAGCAAAATACAAATTTCATAAATGGAGCGCGATTGAAACTTGTTTCCTTTATATGACGTCTTGAAATTGAGTTGAGTGAAGCATATATCTAAAACTAATTGAATGTACAGGATGGAGTGCTTTCTTCGATTGAATTATTCATGGAGACATGCGAATAAAGCTAGCGGAGAGTCCAATGCGCAACTAAAGGTAATTTAGTCATTTTTTCATTCCGCGCGGCATTATTCATTGTAGATATGTTGTTTTCGAACAGATAGTGATGCTCTATTTCTATGCCAGCATCTAGTCCAAACTCGCCAAGATCAGCTGGATTTTGAATAACGACAACCCACCGTCTATCTCATTAAATGTACATGTGTTTTTTGTAAAAAAAGCACAACAACTTTACCGCACCCACTTTGTGGACCACCTGCGATGCTCTCTTATTCGCTATTCTTGAAATTAAGGTTATGGCATACAGTGGATGTCAAGGGAGCTGTAAATTCGTTACTGAAATAGACGCGATTTCGGCTTGGAAGGGTTATCGCGAGTTTGTGCATATTGTGTGGTCGATTCTAGAATTTTGCCCGTAACTTAATTTGATTATGTTTTATTGACAGATTCCAAAAACCTATTTGCCACACCTCGTATTTATGCTTAACACAAACTGCGAGCTCTGTTCAGTAATACCTAGGTGCGACTTTGTGCGGGCATCTTGAATACAAGGGAATGGCAAGGTAACTAAAAAAGGATAAGTAAATCGAGGGTGCTTTCTGGATGAAAGGAATATAGACAGAAACCAAATCTTTCCAGCATCGTTCTTCTTAAGTTGAATTAATAAACTACACTTTTTTTGATAAGCGTCGTGGCTTTGCAATCCAGTTCTCAAGTTGATATAATTGTTTGCTCTCTAAATCGTATCCTCTTAAAATTATGCAATAAATTCAACATTATTTCAAACTTTATGCCTTCTTGAGTAACTTCACTTTTTATTTTTTTAATTAGTAAATTATTATTTACATGGCGTTGGTTCTAATGTCGCTTCTCAACCAGCCAATTTGTTCTACCATTCAATCAACCCGCTCATTATTGGCAATCAACAGTCATACCACTTTAAACTCCAATTACTCAATTTGCGATAATGGATCCTTACCAAATCATACACACACATATGCACACAAGTATGTACGTTAGAGTGATGGTTGTTGTGCTGTTGGCATCAACTTCTTTTGATAAATTGCTGTCAAAATTTGTTTTCACAAGCTGGCAGTTGCGCTATTTCGATTGGTGGCTGCCTGGCTGATTGTTAATGGACGGCGAATTGTGGCGAGCAACATTTTTTGAAAGAATTTTTTTTGTTGTACATTGTACAAGTTTCTACTTCGGTACTGTTGTAGCGTCACGCATATTTGCGCAGCAAATGATGCTGAAAATACTTTTGCGGACAAGTTACAGGCTGAAACTCAATCACTTGTACTGGAAATGTACTACGTACGTACATAAACATGTATATATTTTATATGTACAAGTATGTATGTACCTAAGTAATAATACAATACACACAAATTATTGACCAAATTTTTAGGTTGTTTATCGCTACTCCTTTCTTTACCTTGGCTGTGAATTAAGAACACTATTAGCGACATTAAATAACCCTAAAATTCCGGGATTGAAGTAATCGCGATATTTCGAGATTCGTACGGGAATAAAACGTGTACAAAAAATTAAAAGCTTTTGGTTTTTTTTGTATTCGCTGTACGTATTTACATAAAACTCTAAGAGTTCATGGAAACCCACTATGCAATTGTCAGGGATTAGTGAAAAATGAAAAAAATTGTTAAAGATGATGTTTTTAAAAAATGAAAAAAAAACAAAAAATTTGTTTCCTACAAATTTTAAACAAAGAAATAATTTTTTTTTTTAATTAATTTTTTTACAAACTATATTTTACCTCAAAAAATAAAAACTGAAAATTTGTCAAAGCTCCCAACCTGATTTTCAGCATCGAATTTTTTTCAATTTACTCCTTAATATTTCTATGCTCAGTTTACTCCTTAATACTTCTATACTAAAGCCTACAAGTAGCCCAATTTTCAGAAAAATTAAAGACCTTGTCCAAAGTTCTGGAATTACTTGACATGGAATGTCTCTATTGCAGCGCACGTAATCCCCAAACGGAAATAGCTCTTATATTATTTTCGTCAATGATATTTATTTTTTAATTAAGAAATTTTTTATTTTATTATTATTTTTTTTATTACAATAATATATACATTTTTTCGGGATTCATATTGATTAATACCCTAATCCCGACATCTCTATTGCCACATTTTTGGTTTTGGTTATTTTTTCCATCGTTTATCCGTCAATATTAACCACTTATAGCCGGCAAGCAATCGAGCGGCAAGAAAATATTGGCAAAAACAACAGTAAGGAAAACTTCAGATGTGCTGTTGCTAAGGCGGCATTTACTGCCACCCACACAAAGTGGCATTGTGCCAGCAGTGCCAAGAGCAACATTGCCTATAAGAAGTAATGCTATTTTAAACAACACAACCTCTACCGCTGTTGCCTCAGTCAACCAAAGATGATTGATGGTTGCCTATGTCATTATGCTGTCAAATTAATGAGATTGGAAATTTCATTATGATAACAATGGCAACAGGACATGATGGCTACAAAAAACATACAATCAAGCTTACGAAATTATTTCCAGTTGTACAGATGCGTGTAAGTACATTAAAAAGGCGAATAGAATGGGTGTTATCTATATTTTGAGAAAGAGCAATCCTTGTCTTACCAGGTCATGTCTGAAATCTGCTATTTAAAAATGCATTTTTTAATAAATTAAGTACGTTTCAGCTATTCTCACTGGATTGAATATTTTATATCGATATGACAATTAATCGTGCGGATTGCTTCGACACAGTTTATCTCAATAACAGCATAGATGAACTTTATCCAAAGTTCAGCTGGAAAAAGGTGAGAAACGTAATTCAACCAGGGCTGTAGTTCGCTGGTGTATGTATAAATCGGTTGATGAGCCAAAAATTGATATCTACACGACTTTTCATATTAATTACCGGGAAGTTGAGGCATTAACACTACGTGTGTCAATAAGAACATTCAGCGGCTCCAAATATTGATTGGTGAAGTAAGAATTCTGCCCATGTAATCAGATGCAAAAAAATAAAAAAAAAAAATCGTTCGCAATACATCTATCATATCAACATATATACATACATGCCAAATACAGCCGACGTAGCCGAATGGGTTGGTGCGTGACTACCATTCGGAATACACAGAGAGAACGTCGGTTCGAATCTCGGTAAAATACCAAAATTAAGAAAAACATTTTTCTAATAGCGGTCGCCCCTCGGCTGGCAATGGTAAGCCTCCAATTTTATTTCTGCCATGAAAAAGCTCCTCATAAAAATATCTGCCGTTCGGAGTCGGCTTGAAACTGTAGGTCCCTCCATTTGTGGAACAACATCAAGACGCACACCACAAATAGGAGGAGGAGCTCGGCCAAACACCCAAAAAGGGTGTACACGCCAATTATATATATATTTATAATTATATTAATTATTTAGGTTTCTAGTAGTCACATTTTGCGTACAATTTTATTTTATTTTGTTGTCTTTATTTTCATTTAATTTTTTGTATCATTTATGATAGTTAGCTCAATTTAATGCATTTTTTTCCGTTTAATTAAATTAATTTATTTGTTGTATGCCTTGTATACCTAATTAATATTTTTATTTACGTTTCTTTGTTTAAATGTTCCTAATTTTTTTAATTATTTAATTTTATTCTATTTCATATTTCATTTAATTAACTATACTTTCATTTTCGATTTTATTCACATTATTTTTTTTTTCATTTATTTAAATTACCTTTGATATTTGTTGATGTAATTTTTTATTTAATTAATTAATTTAATTTTTTTACTTAATTTGTTTAATTTCATTATTTATTTATTTAATTCTTTTAGTTATATTATTTATTAATTATATTTTCAATAAATTTTTGTATTCCTAATTTAGTTTTTTTATTTTACTATTTCTTTATTTAACATTTCTAATTTTTTAAATTATTTATTATTTTTATTTTTTTTTAATTATTTTATTTCTTATTGCATTTAATTAAATAAATTTTCATTTTTAATTATTTTTTTTTTGTTTTTTATTTACTTAAGTTAGTTTTATTATTTGTTGATATACTTTTTTAATTAATTCATTTATTTTATTTACTTCATTTGTTTAATTTCACAATGTATTTATTTAACGTTTAACCATATTATTTATTAGAAATAAAATAATAATAATTCCATTTATTAACATTTTTTTAATCTAATTTTTTATTTATTTTATATTTTTACTTATATATATTTATTCAAGTACCTTCCCTTTATTTAATTTTTTTCCTGTTAATTAATCTTTTTTTAATTATTTTATGTCTCATTAATTTCATTAACTCAGTTTTCCTATTTGGGTTTTTTTAATTTTTTTTTTATTTATTTAAATTACATTTACTTAATTGTTTAATTATTCTGTTTTATATAAATATATAATTTTTTACTCACTTTAATTTTATTGTCTATTTTTTTTATTGTTTAATTCTCATATCATGTAATTAAATTTCCATTTTGATGTTTTACCTTTTATATATTTTTAAAGATTTTTATTATTAACGTATTAAACTTTTAACTTATTAAAGTTGGATATTATTTGCAATAGTTTATTTCTTATTTATTTAATTCATTCAATTTTCATATTTTATTTTATTATTATTTTCATTTACTTTAATTAACTTGATTATTCCTTTTAGTTCTTAATTATTTTATATTCTTATTTTTTTATTTCATTTTAGTTATAATTTTTTTCTCATTCTTTATTTTACGCCCTTGTTACCCACACTATGATCTGCAGCATGGCTCATATCAAACAACCATCAGCAACAATTTTTTAAATAACTTTCTGCCGTATTCCTCCAAGATTTTCTTAACATTTTTTCAGTTATGTAATTTCTTTTTTTTCGGATGTCTGCTGTGAAAAATTACACCAATTTACATATTTCGAGGAAATTTTATGACTTCAAGCTTGTGTTGGTTTGGTTGTTTGTGCAAGCAAAAAATTCGCATCCAAAGATAGAAGAAGTAACTAGCTGGGTGATATATGATTTTGTGGGTATGTAACAGTAAATTTAGCAGCAATTTGTTTCGGGAACGTGAATTTATGTAAGGAACAGCCGCTGCTTCACTACAGATGATAGATAAGCCTTGATTAATCTGTTTTGCTTCACTTTTATCGCAATGAGGATAGCTTTTTCCGCGCATACGTTTAAATAGTTTAAAAAGCTAGATATCTTTTGGAGAATGAATTTTTACCTGTATACTTTAAAAACAAATAATTGAACCCGAATACCTTAGTTTAGACATTTTTACTTTAGTTTTGTAATAATGTAGCAAATCAATAACATTTTAACCGGCTTTAATCCACAATTATTATACAGATGAAAAAGAAAAGTAAGTTGGTGCCCAACTCGCACGTCCTAGGAATGGTAGCCACTTTTTATTTGTATCTGGCCTATATCTTTTTATGTAGAAATCTTATGCCCACGAAAGCTAACGCAATTATCTACTAGATAAGGCGCAAAACTGTTTTTGTTTTTTGTGAGGCAACTTAAACTAGTGAGCAAAATCAGTAACATTATGAAAAATAAATTTCCTGTTTATTTGAAATTTTCCTTTAGTTTATTGAAAAAAACTAAAGTGTTAAGCCAAAACTAATTTTGATATTTATTGAAAGTCGATTATTTAATCTTCAAAGTCTTAGCTCTATGTTTACTACTTTAGAGCTATTATTTTTTGAACTTCAACTGTATTTCCAAATTGTATAAATAATCTCAGATATAACATCTCCATATACAAACTTACATATATGTATATGCATTGTATCTTAAATTTTCATTTAATTAATTTAATTAAAAATGAAATAAATTCAGGTATGACATCTACTGATAAAGTTATATTTATGCTTCAATTGGTATTTAATATACATATTATGATTTTACAAAGGAGGATCCCCACCTTATATGAATAGTGTCAAGCAAAACGTCCACTCATGGTTATATTGCATCTTAATTTTCAAACAAATAATTAAATAAAATTATGTGGCAACTCTGTTCAAAAACATTTCTAATCAATTTCTATCAAGACTGCCTTTTATTTGGTACCCAAATTGTGATATTTGATCTACTTTTAAAGTAATCTTAAAAAGATGGCAACCTTTGATCTAGATTTGTATAGTTGGATAGAAAAGCACTATCTGCGCACAAAATTTAATTAAATTCGCCGCATCCGTTGCTTCTATATAAATGCTGAAACCGGGTTTTAAATATAAAAGCTCCCTGATTCTTCTTTATGATGAAAAGATTATTAAATTTTTACATTTTTGGAGATTATTAAAAGTTACTACCGAAATACTGAGTCGGTCTCCGCAGCTTCACGACCGGCAAACTTATGTGCTTTAGTTCTAAATGAGCCAAATCGGTTCATGCCACGCTATTCACAGGGCTTGGGAATCCCTTAGTTCACATTGTGGTAGGTTTTTGCGTACAAATCTTGGCTTACACAACATCATGATCAAGTAAATTCAAGAAATGAAGCCCGTTTACTATTTGAATTGCTGAAGCTTCTCTATTCAGCTCAGCAGGAATTGCGTTGTATCTAAACTGAAAAATTCTATACATAATTGAACAAATAAATAGTCAAGTGTAAAATTAGATACATAAAAGTTCAGACATCTAAGTCCGACGTACCGCACTCGTATTCTACATCTTTACCATTTCCCCATCTCAGATCAACCAAATTAATTTTTAGCTCGCATAGTCTATTTGCTCCTCTCTGTCACTGCGTGCCATCCAAAACTTGAACAAGACTTGAATGTATTTAGTGTGCGCTCACTTCAAGTGTGTCTAATTAGAAAAGTTTTCTTTTATAAAATTTTATTAGTGAACTGGTTGGAGATTCAGAACTAAGCAAAGAAGTAGAATAAGTGAAAATTCTTAGTAGCTAGCCAACTTGCTAAGATTAGTCATAAAGATTAATCAGTGCCTATGTGTCTATATACATATGTTTCTATCTACATGCATATGGCGATGAAAGCTTTTGAGAATGTGCGAATTCACAGATTTACGGTAGATATGCATGAATGAATATTTGAAGCAAAGAAAATGTTGGTACTCAAATACTCTGGGTTGAATATAAAAGAAAAAAAGTTTAACTTTCATTGATTTCAAAATCACTACTGGTGGTTACCAACGGCCAGCTGTCTGTCATTGGCATTACCAACAATTCAACAATTCAGTTCAGCTGCCCACTACCGCCCGCTAACATGCATTCTCAACTACTTTATTATCTGGTTCTTTCTATCTCTCCTAAGTTTTCGCATAGAAGCGAAATGTCGAAGTATACAAGTAAAATTTATTTAAGCATGAATTGACAGCTAGACAAATTGAATTTCTAATGCAGGAACATTGGAGTAACAGGAATGGTGGTGAGTGGCGGTGAGTGAGTGTTTGCTGATTCTCGGCGTGTGAAATGAGCAACTGGCTGCCGAATAAGATGAATAGGATTTATTTCAAATCGGACATGCTGAGTCTAGTTTGACGCATCAGACATTCTCGTAAATCTAGAATTCCGCATCATCAATTCATTGGCGTTTGTGACATTCAAATCAAATAGTGGTTGTGCTTGCTTGCTATGCATTACAGCAACAAACAATGCGCATACTGCAGTGAGAGGAAGATTTATTTATTAAACAACTATTGCCATGCAAGGAGTCTCTTAAGGCAAAATAAAAACGTTTACTCTGCAGAAGTCTTGAAATCGCTTTAATGCTAGACTTTCGCTATTTTGCATGGCATCAAATTTGAAAAACAAAAAATGTTTATTACAACTGAACAGACAATTATATTTTGCCGTTTTTCGCAAATCCACGTTTGCGCATTTCCGCTTCAGCGTTTTTTAGCTGCCATTGTAAATGGCATTGTGAAGGCGAACCGAAAGCGAAAATCAAAAAATTAGCCTCAGCAGAAGAATTCTTAAAATTTGATAAACGTTTCCTGTTCTTCCTGAAACTGCTCAAATATTTTACGGTTGAATTCTGATTTAACATATTTCTCACAGTTGGCTGCATTGCCGACAGAATATTTTTTTTTTGATAATTCTTTTTTAAATACAAGACCGTACGTGTCAGTGTTGCCATAAAATGTCTTAAAAATATTTGCATGCTTACAAGGCTCACTCACCAAGAAGGTTTTATAGGTGAAATTGCAAGTGCGATCGCATATATGAAAAGATTCGGCACTTGCTCCCTCTACTACTCGCTGAGTACCCTTTTTAGCAAGAAAACGAAGTATGAAGTATTGAAAATACATTTCCTCTTGTCTGGGAACTGCTACAGAGGAGGTAAAAGAATTTCAAAGAACCCAATAATATTAAGATGGCACGATAAGAATTCCCTATGGATTCCCAATGAATAGCCGCGAGAACAATTTCAACAGTTAAAATAATTAACGTATTTCCTAAATGAAGGTGAAAGAGTGCCAAATACAAAAGTGCGAAGTACGTGAAATTTCCTGAATGAAGGTGAAAGAGTGCCAAATACAAAAGTGCGAAGTACGTGAAATTTCCTGAGGGGGAAACACCTTAATTTTCAGTACAGCAGTTTAGAGGAGGTAACGAAAGGTATTTAAATTTTTGTGCATTTTTCATTCTAAGAGAAATATAATATGTACTCAATATTATGCCTTAATTAAAGTAAAGCCAAGGAAATATTAGTTTGGGTAAAATAAAAGCTCTTATTTTTATTTTTTATTTTGCGCAAATGACTTAAAACTATTTTATGGTCGATCTTTACCTTCTTGTCGATGCTACGACTACTAACATGTCGATCAACGTCGATTAATTCTGTGATTTCATCGTCATTTTCAACGACAGAAATTACCCATGGGAGGTGCATCTTTAACATCAAAAAGAATTTTCAACTTAATCAAAGAAAAACTGTAAAATGTATTCAATTTTCTCTTCGTTGATTGCCATTGTTAACAGCTTGTAACTCACAACTGAAGGGAACAAATGGAACAGCAAAATAACTTTTTTAGTGTCAAATGTCATCTTGACAACGAGCAGTAACCATTAATAGTTTAATCGATACTTTACGAGCTATCGATCTGTACAGCCGTCTACCGAGAAAATAATCGAATTCTTTTATCTTAATATTTATATTTTAATGGAATTTTATTAATATAAATATATTTAGAGCAAAACCATAAAAATTAGTTAGATATTATATGGTTATGGGACATCTGACAGCTCTCTCAGGCTTGTGAGTGAAAATATCGCAAAAAATAATCTTTTCGTCTTTTCGCTGAAACTTTTCAATATGAGCATCCTATGCAGTACTTTCATATGTGGTATTAGATCTCGAAAATGTTATTGCCATGCCGGATGTATGTTCCATACATTGCTCTGTTAAAGGTTAAAACGATCTACTGGACCAATCGTTTTGAACATTTTCGCAGTACTTTTTCGTAAAACTATTATCCCTTATTAATTTTACAATAATAAATTATCCGATTTTGTATTTTTACAATATTCTGATTTTTTGACTTCCAATTGCTGCAAAAATTGAGAAATCGGAAGAAAAACTCCTGAAACGTCACCTTTAGCAAATGCATATTGGCTTTTTTTTTTTTGCTCAGACGATTTTGTTTCTAGTTCTGATTCATACCGCAAATTTTTCAATGGCTGCCCGGCGATTTACCATCACTGGCTCAATTTGCAATTGTAAAAAGTTAGAAAGATATGCTTCAAATTTTGTCTTCTCAAATGGAAAATTACTCATTAAACTAAGACAATCAATCTGTATCGCAAAAAAATAGAAATCTTCATAACGTGCATATTTTTACCAAATATTCAGCCCAAAACTATTACTTCAGCAGCATTCACCAAAAGTTGATGCAGAATATTTTATGAGCGAATAGTAATAACTGAGTAAAGCCAATGTTAGACGTCGGCCAGATATCTTAGAACAAAGCCGAAAACAAGCTTACTGACTTCGATGTGTTCCGAGAGTAGTTCCACCGAATTAAGATGGAGCAATGTGAGAATGTATAAGATGAATTGATTCAACATGCGTTATTTTCAGTTGGTAAATTTTATTGATTTAAATACTTGAATGTGAATGGCAAAAATGAGAATGCCATTTGTCCTTTATGTCTTGAGATAATGAAATAGCGGTACACTGATCTTTAGCTCCTATCAAGCTTCAGCAACAAGCTCAAATTTAACTGTAGAATTGGGTTGGTATTTTACCTCCTCAATTACTGTAGGGCGAGTAAATATCTACTCCGACAGCCAGGTTACAAGCTCAAGGCTTTGGGCTCGTTACTTGTGCGTTCGAAATTAGTCGGTAAATGCCTGACTTCTCTCGACTGCATCCGAATAGTTCGATATTAAGCTCATTTGGGTACGCGGTCTCAGTGGCATAGCGGAAAAGTGATGAGCTAGTCAGGCATGAGACCATTGAGACGGTTTCATCGCAAGTCGCTTCTAGAAAGATGGGCCTCGCGTCAACTCAGTGAGCACTGAGTTAATGCGCAGACGTGCAAAGACGCACATTCAGCGCTGATAGTTATATAATATTTCTGAGTTTATATATATTAGATCTTCGATTATGCTAAAATTTTGTACTTTAGCTAAATTTATGTTAAAACTGACGGAAATTAACTTTAAAAGAATTCAACATTTTTTCACTATGTGAGTGGCAAAGATCAAAAACAGTGCCCGACAAGAGGTCTTAAAATCCTATATAGGTCACAATTTTCTAAACCGATTTGCATAAATAGGATTTGGATGCAAAGGCTATAAATTAGACAGTATTTCAATTTGATTATCTTCATAATTTTTCCAAAAAAATATTTTTTAAAAGGCTCTACTTTATAAAGTTCAATTTTCGTTCCATATTTTCAAAACTTTTTCGACTAAACTAGAATCAGTAAAAAGATTGAAGAAATACCTTTTGAATAAGGTGCTTTTCGAGACGGAGTCGCAAAGGCTTCAGAAGTTATGACCATTTACAGTTTTACAGACCATTCTTGCAGTTTAAGATGCAAATGGAAACTTTAAAGTTTGAAAGGGGAAAATGGAAACAGAGGTGTACATTGCGTCTAATGTTTTTTAGAGGTGAAAAGTTGAACTATTTATATACTCGTACGTTTTTGTAAAACCATGAGATGAGCTATGTACTATAAATATATGTATATATGTATAATTGGCGCTTACATCCATCGCTTTTGGGTTGAGCCGAGCTCTGCCTCTCATTTATGTGTGTGCCTTGATGTTTTTTCCACTAATGGAGGGACCTACGGTTTGAAATTTTTTTAAGAGGCTCTTTTTCATGGCAGAAATACACTCCATTGCATGCCGAAGGGCGACCGCTATTAGAAAAAACTTTTTTTATCATTTAATGTTACATGCACCAACCCATTCCGCCACGGCGACCACGTGGGTTACTACTCAGAAATAACTTGAATGCTGGTGCATATGAAATTTTGGCTGCACAAGTGTTACTGCTTCGCGGTGTTCTGAAATAGTTTTTTACGCCCTCTTTTTCCCGAAATTTATATACATACTTTCATACAAAAGCTGTTATTGTTTCATGGCAACCCTACCACAATAAAGCTCCATTCATCTTGAGCTTAGTATCATCCGCTTAGTCATAGCCTTTGGCAGTGGCAGTCAAACCTCCTACTCTTACCATTCGACGCTTGTGCTTGCACTCGCCATCATCAATGCTTAGCTTGCCGTTGCTCCTTTTACATTATTTCCACGCTGGTGATTCATTAATTCGACATTTTATCATAGTTTCCAGCATAGCTCAAGCGTGAAATTCGTCTACATTTGCAACATTTGTTATAAGTCTACAAAGTATGCGTGGCTGTGTGAATGCACGTAAATATGTATACATGTATGTATGT
Organism: Anastrepha obliqua; assembly: GCF_027943255.1. Lineage (NCBI taxonomy): Eukaryota > Metazoa > Arthropoda > Insecta > Diptera > Tephritidae > Anastrepha > Anastrepha obliqua. Next base: position 57,939,199 of record NC_072895.1, read on the forward strand.
ATGTGTATATGTATGTATGTAGGCAACTAAAATATGTGCAATGAATAGCATTTGCCTGGCGGTGGCATAAACATGAGTAGCTTCAGCAATACTATCACTACTAATACTACTGCAAATAGCCGGCAACAGAAACTCTACAAATAGTGGAATTAACAGCAGCGAGCAGTGACTGGCAACAACAATTGATATTAAAACAACAGCATAGTCCATGATCTCTTGCCGGGGTGCGTGATGGGGATGCTCGAACTATTCCTAACTATTCTGCTTGCTGTAAAATCAAAGCTTTTATTTTGTTGTTGCTACTGCACGTTGTTGCTACTGTAATATGCTACCGAAGCTGGCAGTGCCGTGCTGGTAGTGCCATTTGACATCATATTGCTCCCGGCCAGATTTAGTAGATTTGGACATTACGATTGGCGCCAGATGACTAGTGGAGGAGGGAGGGATACGATAGCTAGGCAGGCAGGATCAGCCAGGATGAGAAATGGAAACGCTGTTTGCGCTACTTTACTTCCGCTTTGCTTTACTACCTCCAGGATTTGCTATTTGTCTTCAATTTTTTTTTTGCTTGCAAGAATTGTATCGAAATACAAGGCGATTCCCATTTCACTGCACTCCCTGCCAAACGAATTTCCGCTGTACCACTTACTGTATATGGCATTCTCTCAGAGGTTTGGTGCACATTTTTCGGGTGTAAAACGGAAATCACTTTAATGCAATTGAGCTGAAATGACTGCACATTTCCACTGCTCTCGGCGAAATTCAGCACCAAACTGCTGATTGAAAAATGAATAAGTGAGTGATGAGCGAAAAGGAAAAAAACGATATACGAACTAAAGTACAAATTGGAGGAGTGGCATGTATGTCTGTAGTAGTAGTAGTAGTAGTAGTTGGTAAGGAAGGAAGTATTGCAACTCTTGCTGACAATGAACGAATTCTACAAATTTGAAGTACTTTATAAATGGATTAGTCGTATGAAATGAGCAGACAGGCAGGCGGGTGGGAGTGAGCAACTAACAAATGATTGAGTGTAGCAAGCGGATATGCATTCCATGCGCTCAGTACTCGTTTATATTCCGGTTACAATTTTTTCTTTTCATTTATCTTTTAGCTGTTTTATGATTTTTGTTATTCCTCTTTATTTGCTATTTCTTCTGTCTTTTTTTTTGTGCTCACGTTAATATTATCAGCGACTAATTCGACAAAGTGCTGAAAAGTTTTTATATACAATACATCTGTGTTCACAATAATAGCAACGCGATATATTGCAACATATTATTTATTTATCTATATTTTTTTTATAAAAATATAATTCATGTTACAAAAAGCAAACCATATAACTTAAAGTTTCAAACTTGGTACAAATTAAAACAAAAACTGAAAAGGTTATTTTCAGGATTTCAAAATTTTTTAGTTTAACTTTTTTTTTGTGATAACGAATATTCGAAACTTTTCTTATGCTGGTATGAAGCAAATGCACATTACTGCCAGCAAAAAAAGAAAAAATTCTCAAACATCAAAGCATTATACCTTCATTCTTTTATGGCCCATTTAAATGCATACTTGTAATTTTTCTGAAGCTCGGTTAGAAATTCGAAATTATTCTGAAAATTTGTGAAATTTTTTTAAATTGTGCACAAAATTGGAAACTTTACGTTATATAGTTTGGCGTAGAAGTATAAAATATATTTTTATAAAAAAAAAAAAAAAAAATTAACTCGAAAATAAATAAAAAGTCAAAAATGTGCAAATATGTAGTGCTGCTATTATTACGAACACAGCTGTATGTATGTGGGCAAGTATGTACAAAATAATACTAGGAAGCATAAAATGGCAGCATACAAAGCGAATGGCAATCACAAATAAGCTCAGTACTTAGTAAAATACCGCAGCATTAATTTCAGTTGTCATTTTCAATCGAATTTCGAATTCTGATATTCAATGGCAATGGCAATCGCACTGTCGCCAATAGTGAGATTATACAAATTACGATTCTTTTGATACTTTTCAATTTTTTCTTTGGTTTTTTATGTTTTTTTTTTTTCTTTTATTATTATTATCATTTTTTTTTTTTTTGTTGTTTGTGCCACTACTGAAAATTGGATCCAAAGCACTTTTAAGTATGCATTTAATGAAGAGTGAATAGACGGATAGAGGCGAAACGAGCAAAAATTGTCGTTAGCAAAAGACTTTTGTGTTATCAATTTTCACTTCTTTGCATAAATTTTCATTTCCGGCGAAGTGCAATAAGGGAATTGCATTATACAATTTTAAAAATACGCGCCTTAAGTTGCTTTGAAGTGTTTGACATTTAGAGAATTCAACTTAAGAAGAATATGTGTGATTAAGCGTATATAGCAAGTTAGCATATCTGTGTATGTAATAAACCGAATTAGAATTACTTTACCATGAAATAAGACTTTTTTTCAATTTCAAACGTTTATTAACAAAAACTGGTTACAAATTTAATCTTCAAAATAATAGCCATCGCTAGCGACACAGGCAATTTGTGGATGCCGCGCCAAAAAAAATTGGCCGTCTTTGGTCGCAAACCAATCATCGAGTCATCTTTTGGCTTCTTCGTAAGAATTGAAGCGCTGCTCGAAAAGTGCGTGTCCCATCGATGCAAACAAATGATAATCGAAAGCCGCCAAGTCTGGTGAGTAAGCCGCATGCACCAGCGGTTCCCAATCGTACGTCTCCACCAATTCTTGGGTCGCTCTTGTTCGATGTGGAGGTGCATTGTCACATTGTCAGTTCATGCGGAACCCGTTTTCCGACCTTTGAAATCATGCCCATGTCTTTCAAACGTTTGAAAATGGTTTTTTGGGTCACTCTCAACTGCTCCTTCATCATTTCTTACGTTTGACCATCAGATCATCTACTTCCAACAATGCTTGCAATTCGGCGTCCTCAAACTTTTTCGGTGGCCGGCCATGGTCCTCGTTCGCCACGATAAAATTTCCACTTCAGAATTTTTCAAACCATCTGAAGCACTGTGCTCTACTTAGAGCACCATAAGCTTCTATAAGCATTTGATGCGCTTGAGAAGCGTTTTTCTTCAATTGATAACAAAAAATCAACGATGTCCGCAAATTGTAGTTTGAAGGCACGAAATTCGACATTTTTAAGAGCGACAAAAATGCATTGTTGTATGAAACGGAACAAACAATGAACTTAATATTGTTGACAGATGACAGATGAAAAAAACAAGACATTTGGGAAGGTTTAAAAATACTCCTAGCGACATCTATAGACTAATAGCTGCAATTCTCTTTTCTCCTGGTATAGTTCACTGCAGGCTAATGAAGCAGTAACGTATGGTGCAGCTACTAGTTACTAATCAAACTGTGGTATCAGCTACCCAGGCAGACTCTAGCTGGGCACTTAGGGACCAAGCGATGGGAAGCTCGAACAACCAGCGTCTATAAATCCCTAATTACATTATACAAGAAGCGTGCGCTTCTAATGATTTTTTTTATAAACCGTTTGAGAATAATAGACGCGTGTGCTAGGTGAATGAAATAATAAGCAAATAGTGTAACATACAATAATTAAAAATGAAAACATGAAATATATGCAATAAATTATTCGATTGCCCCAAAGGAAGGTATCGGTAAAAATAGATAAATTGACCACCCACCTTGCCGTGTTCGGGATATCTCGGAAAATCGTGTTTATTTGGCTCAAATAATATAACCTTTAAGTAACTTTTTTACTGAACAAAAAATAATGAGTGATGTAAATCTTTATTTTAAGCTTTACGCGTTCCATTGCTTGTCCATTTGTATACTGCAGCTTTTTTGTTCAGAAGTGTCATATATGATTCACATACGCACCATTTTCAGAAATTACTTTCCGCTGGGGTGATTAGTTTTGCACCACCTTGTAGTGCATACACCTGCAATCATAATAACGGGACTGCTACTATCGCTTACTACCCGAAAAAGTTTACTTAAAATATTTGAATGATTGGGCTACAAAACAGAAACACACTTTTACGACATTGCCGAAGCTAAGGGGAGATAATAGGTGAATCAGTTGGGGTCATGCTTGGCTCTACAGCAACCACTGATCAACATATTTGTAGATATTTCCGAACCACAACTACAATCCCTTCAATTACGTATTACACCTAGGGCGTAGTTGCAGCAAGTATAAACTCAAAGTCGCATAGCACTGACTACACCAAGGCGCACATCAGACGCACCCCCTTTGGCGGCCACCACAAGACAATACTCCTTCTGATTTTCATAGTACATACCTAGGTGCAGACCTACGTATCTCGGGAGAAATGGCTCTGAGTAGCATACTAATGCTCTGAAGACCACCATTTTAGATATGATGGGCACAATGGACATAGTAGAGCTCACTCGTTCATGTAGGCGGTACAGATCTCGGCTGAAGCAGGTAATAGCAGGCAGCAGCTGACAAAGATAGTAGTGAATAGTTTTCAAATATGGCATGTGTGCACTCGTTCTCCCAAACTGTATGCAAGTATAACTATTTTTGAGTACATATCTTTGAATTTTATTTTTAAGTGCAACATTTCGGACTTATCTTGACGACGATACGCAATCCAATTTTCAAGACTGATGCCGTAATTTCTTCTTCTTGATTAGCGCGATAACCACTTACGATACCGTCATTTTCTGAAGGTAGTTTAGCATACTCTACTTCTTCGATCCCAACTGCCTTGTACTCGGAAAAGCCGATTAACCATAGATCAGATGTAGCTTAGTCTAGTACACACCTGAAAAAATTCGTTCGTAATAAAAAAGAGTGCAGCCACTGTTAACATCTAACAGTTCATACCATGCAATATCCTGAGTGAACTTATTTATTTATTTATTTATTACATTCAGACAGCTTGCCACATAGTCTTTAAGGACACAACATGATTTTCATTATTAATTATCAGTCTCTACAGAATTAAATATGGTATCAAGAGATAAATTTAAAATTTCCCTCCAGAAAATGGCTCGAAATCTAACACTTATTGTCTGCATATTGATTAAATTTTTATCAATTTGAAAAATTGCCATCTTGCCAAGAAGGCGCTAGATTCCGTACCATTTTTCTTATTTGCTATCAACTCCTCCCTCTTTGTACACTATCCATCAATCAATTTCTGACACTTAGCCAATTAGCCAGCCACTAACCAGTTTCACATTTCCTCTCTTGATTTATTGTGCTCTTGCTTTATCGTTGCAGGCCGCCATTATGAAGATGTATACTCGGAACATTGTTGGTCACTGCGTTAATGCGTTATCAGCGACATGCGACAAGTACACAACTGCAATTTGCAACAACACCGTGAGCGCTATTAATTACAATTTCAAAGATGAGACCCCCAGCAATGCAAACAACCGCGTTGCAGCAGAATAATGAGGTGCACATCAATACACAACGACAGCGTCAGCTACAGCAACAACAACTACAACCAACACAGCATCAACAGCTGCCATTACAATTGCGGCCACCGCAATATCAACAGCAACAACAACAACAACAACAGCTTCAGCTCCAGCTACAATTACAACAACAACCACAGACCACTTCACTAACACTTCTCAACCATTCGAGCTACGATACAGCTGCCACGACAGCATCACAACAAGCACGCAAATACCGATTTGAGCAACACGACTTCACCGTTGATAAGCCACTGAACTTTGTTGCAACCACAACAGCTGCAGCGACAACAGACGAAGTGACCATAGCCGCACCAAAATTGAATGGGCGCCGAAGTAGTGCAGCATATCCCGCGACCGTAAGATTGCCAGTAGACGACAAGACTAGGCAGGAGCAATTTGTGCAGCAGCAGCACTTCCACCACCAACAACAACCGCAACGCACCAGCCTTGATTGCATGCAATTGCTGGACTTAAGCACTTCACCGCCGCATGAACCTATCTACCCGCTCCAAGGTAGCATTTCTACGTACTTGCCGCAGCGGCCTTTGGCCGACGTGCCACCGCCATATCGGCGCGCATCAGCTGCCAGTGTTGCACCTGTGCAAACGCATCGCGCGTCGTATGCCAGCCAGTACTCGCGCTCCTCGTCAAGTGAAGACGGTTCCATTGGTGGTACCAACGCTGTACACTTTCCCAAAACTTATTCGCGCGCTAGCAGCGCATTCGATGACGCAGCTGAGCATTTTATAATCAACTTCCCAGCCGCAGATTCACCTTTGCACAATCAGAACGATTGTGTTATAAATTTGCCGCTTTCCGAGACCGAGCCATTGCTGACGAATATCGAAGCCACAGTTTTGGATAAGCAACGCTCAATACGTCTGCCCAAGAGTAGCGCTTCATTAATATTCACAAAAAAGGATTTGTTGGCGCAGCGCACGGCTTCTATAGCGCCCTATCACACAGCCAATACGAATAATAATTGTGCCACGCAGCAGCACCAGCAACAGCAACCGGAGCAAGAAAAGCGTAATCAACCGAAACAACAACAGCAGCAACAACAGCAACAGCTTCATCAGAGCTTGAGCTTGCGCTCAGCAAACGAGTACGCCACACGTAAGCCTGTCAAGCATTTGCCTGCCTCGTATCAGCAACAGCAACCACATCCACAACAACAACGCCGCAGTCTGCAATTGAATTACAATAATAATCTGGTAACCACATCGACTTGTTGTAGTGCGAATAATAATTACTGTAGAACCACAACGGGCAAAAGTGCAAGTGGCAGTGACGCCAGCAGTGTTGGCGGGTCGATTGGCGCTGTTTTGCATAAACATCATCACGCTAGCGGCGGACAAAACTTGAAGGCAGCTACACCAGCGGCAACAACAACTGCCAACGTCATTCCACAACAGCATCAGCATAAGAGTCAGCAGCAGCTGCAATCAGGCCAAAACAATACAAACACGGCTGCGGCAACACGCAAGCAACACGCGTACTCCTGGTACGCTCCAGTCTACAGTGCACTCGAGGAGGAACTGGAACAAGATTCTAGGGTGAGTAGATGGATTTACAGTGAGTCAGTTTACATTAGTAAAAATGGTTCAGTGTGTAGAACGGAAGCAGGCAGTAGTGGAAGAGGACTGAGGGATAGAACGGGGGCAGTATATATCGAAGTCAAAAGACGTGCCAAAAATGTTGCCTCTCGTAGGTTTGAAAGTAAACGTTTTTTATCAGTATTTTTATTTAGATAATGAGTCATTCAATGTCAAATGATCGAAGTAGATATTTTGGAAATTCTCGTCAATTCTTCTAAAAATTGGTTTGTTTGCGGAGTTGAGTATAATAAGAAGTAAACTGATTTTTTTTTTAATATTTCATAATTTCAGAATTTAATCATTGTTAAAAATTTAGATATGTTTAACTTTGTTATAAATTTTGTTTCTTTTTTTAATTTTAGAAGAAAATATACTTTTTAAGAAAAAGTTTAATTAAATTAATTTTTAAATTTTATTAATTTTTTAGAAATTAATTAATTTTTTAGAAGAAAATATACTTTTTAAGAAAAAGTTTTTTTTTTTTGCGTATATGCACTGACATCAAGGAATGAATCTCTAAAAGAATGTTTTTCACAAATTTGTTGTACGTATTTAAATGCGAAAAGTTGTGTGGTTCACATTACGAAACTTGTAGGAATTTTCTGGGAGTAGCCTCAACTACGAATGAAAAAAAAACTAATCTGAGATGAGGTTGGCTGTTTTTCAAATATGAATTTGTGAAACAAAAAATAAAACATTAAAAAAATTAGAGAAATTTTAGAAAGGACGAAATATATTTTATTTAAGAAAACTCTTTTACCAAAATTTCCAGCAATACTAAAATTTTCGTGTTCGAAATTAAAATCTTTCTTTTTTTTTCAAATTTGTTTGCAGTTTACTTCTTATACTCAAGCCTATACTATACTATAACCCAATTTTTAAAAGAAATGGCAACGATGTCTGAAATACCTAGATTACTAGACATGGAATCGTTCTAATTCTTCTTTCTTGTCAAATTCTTGACTGCTGTGCCCTCCACCTAACGAGAATTTCTGCGTCACTGGTTTACCTCTCCTCTCCTATAGTTCCATCGTTGTTTTCGCTGCATAAAACTCTTTCCAATAGTATGGAACACTCCTACTGTTTGCCGAAAATGTAAGTCCTGGTTATTCCTTAAACCCTTAAATTGATATGCTTTTCCAGATGCCAGTATGATTCTGTTCTAAACTATTCCAATTCAATTTTACTGTGCAGGTAGCGGCTAATAATTATATTCACGTTTGAATTCGCGAATTCCCACGATATTCAAAGGACGTTAATTCACTTCCCGTCTGCAGTTCACTCACCTTGCGGCTCGAACAGAAAATATTATAAGTAGTAACAGTGACAGCTTAGAAACTTGTTCTGCAACATACTTTAGGTGTCTGCATTCCAACAAAGGGCTTATCATTAACTAAATATTTTCTGCAAAAAATGTAGTAAACACTTCAAAAGGGTGATCAGAGTAGAGATACTTTTTCCAGTAGGTTTTTTTTCTGACAGATCACGCATGACTACCGTGAAACTAAATACATTTTTTTCAGTATTCATTGACATTTCATTATACGTAGAAAAATTTACGCCTCAACAACGTTAACAAATCGTACAATTGTATTACGAAAATCGACGCTGTGTAAAAAGTGTTCATCGCACGCTCTGTCCAACTTATGGCTGTTTTTCAAAAACGATGGGGCCCATTTTTGGCTTAATGGCTACGACAGTAAGCAAAATTGCTGCTTTTGTCTTGTTGAAAATAAACGTTGTTCAGATCAATACCATCCAATTCCGGCCATACAAAATCGTTAATAATATCTCAATAGCGCAATCCATTCACCAATAACACCTATTATTGGAAAACCCTTTACTCAAGCCTATGTTATACTATAAACCAATTTTTCAAAGAAGTGGCAACAATGTCTGAAATACTTACTTACTTTAAAACCCAATACCTCTAAATTGAACAACAAATGCTTAACAAGCAAGCCAAAACCTGAAACTTGCCCCTAAACCCTCTTCATTTAAAAGTAAAAAAGAAATACCGAGATGTCTGTACTCAGAAATTTCAAATGTAAAAAAACTCAGTAATTTTAGTTATCTCTATTGAAGTGAAGTGAAAAGAGGTTTTAACTCTTAACTGCAATAAATTACTTGATGGGCTACGAGACGAACCAAAGGAAATGCCGTGTATTTAATGTGCTGGCTTAGGTAGATAGGTAAGTGGACGTTTCTAAATCGTTACCGTTCCATTGGGGTATCACAATAGCTGTTTTTTTTTTTTTTTTTTTTTTTTTTTTTTTTTTTTTTTTTTGAAGTGCAAACCCACTGATCTGGATCACACTTATATCTGTGAAGTAATCGCTGGCTTACAAATGATTTCATCCTTTAATATTAGATAAGCACTTAACTTCATTAGGCCCATGTTGAGGTCGCTGATGACAAGGCTGAAATTAGTTTTTCGAACAGCTTTTAAAAATTATAATCCGATTTCAGTTAAACTTCGTATATATCGTGTGGGTATAGCCCGATGGAGATCTTAGTTTAGCTCGTGGAAGCAGTTAAAGAGCTTTTAGTGTAATATTTAAAACATTTAAGTAATTTCCATTCCGAAAACTACATTTACTTTAACAAAAAAAGTCTTAGGAAGCTGTTTTCAAAAATGACAAAAAAATCATTTTTCTCCGAAAATTTTCAACAAAACATTAAACTTCTTTCTAAAACAAATTATTTTAAAGATATATTTTAGCCTAAAAAATTAAAACTGTTAAAATTAATCAAATTTTAATAATTTATTGTACTTTCAAGACATCAAATTTTGCATCAAAGCGCAATGCTTTCTAAATGCTTGCCAAAATTTCGAGCAAATCAGACAAGATCTTATGGAGATATAAGACTTTAACCGAAGTAGTCTAGTTAGGCACGTCGGTCTTCTTGAACCAAGTTTTATTCTAATTATTAATTTGTAACGGCGGATCTTTTTGTTGTCACAGCCAGCACCTAGGAACATTTTCCTGCCTTAATCAAAATAGGCTATTTGCGATAAAAGTGGACCTTAGTATCCATGCTGTATTCTAAATGGTCTGGTTTTTCGTTTTATTTATTACATACAATGGAGCTGGTGCGTCAGTGTTTGGGTCTTCCTTAATGAAATTCTGTAAAGATATCACTCAAATAAATTTATCCACATTTTTGTTTGAAACACCCGGTAGTATTTTCTATTTTCTAAATTTTTTTACTCTTGTTTTATAGTGATTTTGAAATGACATTTCATAAGTTTCAATTACACAAATCTTTAATTATAAAAATAATTATTTCCAATGTCAAAGTTCACAATTTTCTTGTTTTTTTTGTTGTTTTCTCGCAGGATTCCTCGCCAATCCACAATCTGGCCAACACAAAGAAACAACACCTCAACCACTACCAACACCATCGGCCCACACACAATTCTTCGACGGCGGTCGACAATGAGACCGTTGCGCTCTTAGAGACGCGCAACCAAGTCAACATACAGGCGCAGCTGCATGCGCAAGCCAACAGTAACGCCCATCCGGGCAAAGACATCATTGTTGGTGGTGGTGGTGTTGGAGGCGGTACCGTTCGCGCACAACAAAAACACAGTGGCCAAGCGGCGAGGCGTACAAATGGACAAGCGCCTTCAACATTGCCGCTGGCGAACGCACACAATGCCTTGCTTCAAAGTGAAATGGCCGCCAGCGAAAGTGGCGGAGGGGGCGTTGGTCTATCAAGTAATACAGAACACACATCGGCCCCGGTGAATGGGTATGAAACAGATGGTGGATTGGTGAATTCTTTGAGTGGCACCCTGCCGCCACGAAGACGCATAGAAAATTTTCTGAAATCGTTGGTGGGACGTAAATCGTCGTCCAGTGCGCGTAATAGCGGTAACTCGGGTAATGGTGGCAACGCGGAAGTCGTCGCATCAGTGACTATGACGAGTCGAATAGATAACGTCGTCTCGCAGCAACCAATGCCTGCTTCACCGGAGATAACGATAACGGGAACTCCGTCAGAGCAAAATTTAGTGCTTTTGCGCGATACTTCGCTGCTCAGCGGTCAATACAAGCAACCGTTGGCTGCGACGCAAGAGCAACGTAAAAGTGAATGCGGCAGTGATAAGTTAACGGCAAATGGTGCGATCCAGGGCAGCACTTCATCGCTAAACGTAGTGCAGCAAAAGCTTTGGAACATGATGCGGCGAGAGGGTAGCGCGGCCAGTTTGTATAACGAGAAATCACATTCAATAGTGCAGTACCGCGGCTTGCGCAAGTGTGAGACTGTATTGGCATTGACGCGTCAAACTAATTCGCTATGTTCGCCTGTTTTTGGTGGCAGCGCGGCAGCACATGTGGGTGCAAGTGAAAAAAACGGCGGGGGAGGCAGTGGCGTTGCACGACACAATAGCTGCAGCGCTGGAGGTGGTGCAGGAGGAGGCAGCAGTAGCGGCATGCGACGCACACATACTACAGGCAGTGGTATCTTCAGTGCAAGTGGCGTCGAGCAAATACGACCATTGAATCGGCTGCGCAATAGCATATCGAGCGTCAACGCAGCAGCAACCTGTTCGCGCTGTTCTAGTCTGCTCTCCCTGGCCGCCTCCGGATCACGTTACTCGCTCAATGTGACATCCAATGGTGGTGGCGGTCTCTTCGTGCAAGCGCCCACCGTTCAAATGCCAACATCTGCCTCACAACATCAACTGCAAGCGCTCGCAGCACACCTCGATTGTAAGCCACCACCGCACTCATCACAGCAACATCAACAGCAGCGCGAACGTAAAATTAGTAATGTAAGCAGTAGTCAGTTAAATAATAATTGTAATGTATTAGTTAGTAATCGCAATGCTGATCCAAACGCCGCAGAGCAGATCGCCAGCGGCGGTGGCAACAGCAGTGGTAATTGTTCCCGAAAGAGCTCCGCTGGTGCGCCGAGCACGCACAGTGCGAGCAGCATCACACCGCCGTCCAATATGACCACGGCTACGCTCACCTCAAGCATCACATCGCCGCACGACAGCACACCCACCACGCCCACAGCAACAGCAATAGCAACAACAGCAAGCGTAGTCGCACCAGAAGCACTAGTAGTCACACCCACCGCCAACGTCCCGCACCTTCAGACAGTAATGTCTTCATACGAAAGCACTAGCAACAGTAACACCTCAGGCATACTCGTCGATCTGCCGTCATCGCCGACATCCGCCACCTCTTCAGCGAGTACACCACGCACCTCCGCCTCCTGCTCATCTGCCAATACGCCCGCGCCCACCTATGCTTTGCCTACGATATCGCAAACATATCCCTTCACCATAACTTCGCTCCTGGCGATGTCAAAGACGGCAATGGCGCGTGATGGGGGTCGGTATAGCGGCAGTGGCGAACAAGATGATGATAACGCTATGACGATAAGCATGCCGTCCGCGTGCAAAGGTACGACGCATACTGATATGTCCGTTATGGATGGCAGAGATTTTGTGTCGTATATGGCAACACCAGCTCCAGTAGCAACACAGCCTGCAAAGCATTTTGAACCATTCACTTGTAAGCTGTGTCTGGTAGATGTGGAAGCGAAAGAAGAGGCAACAACATTGCAGCAATGTGGTTGTGAATTTTGCACTGAGGTGAGTACAATAACTAATTTTGCTAAAAATATGTTCACATTGTTTCAGTAATCAATTAAAAAAGGATATATGATATACCTTTTTGGTATATCAATTATGAAAATGACTGCTCCCACAAGCCAAGAGCTCATTTGGGTTTAGAACACATATCAAGTTAAGCTATAGGATGTTATTCTTGTTGTTGTTGTTGTAGCAGCATAAACATTCCCCATACCTATATGGGAATGCTGCTGAAGTGACAGTCCTTGTAACGGTAACAGTCCGGTAACGTAGAACCGACTGTCGTGGGATATTATTCTTCAGGGTGTCTGGTGACAGAATTCGGAATGAAAGACTAATTTAAAAACGAACCACTAATGATAAAATTCATTTCAATACCTACATATTACAAAGAAAAGAAGACCGAGTTTTATTTTTGAAAATTAATTTTCCTTAATATTTTCACTTGCTGGAGAAGTGATGTCGAAATCCCTTTAAGCTCGCGAACTATATTTTCTTTTAGTGCTGAGGTAGCCTCTAGGTTTTCTACTTTTGAAGTACCCCCCTCAGAAAAAAGTCCATAGGGGTAAGACTGAGCGACTTGGTTGGCCAGGTTATATCACCGAAACGGCTTATCATTTTGTTATGGAAGAAGAAGAAATCATCATACTGCAGAAGAAGAAATCATCTTACTGAAACTATGTATATGCATTGAAGCAAGAATTATTCTCTCACTATTGACAGCAAATCTTCGATCAACATATGCCGATAAGAGAAACCGTCCACAGAAATTGCTTGCCCTGGGCGATTTTCAAAAAATATGGTCCAATTATTACCATTTTGGGACAATGACATCAAACCGTCACGTTGAGGTTATAAGGTGGTTGTTGATATTTTAGTAGTGACTACTGTCCTTTAGGTGACCAATAAAGACAATTTTGCTTATATACAATTCCATTTAAATCCAAATGGGCTTCATCACTCCAAAAGATAGTTTTTACTGTACGAAATCACTCCAACACATTGTCTCGCTGAAATTTTCTAGCAAGTTGTAATCGTTAGGCTTAAACGATTGCATGATTTGGATTTTGATGCGGTAAAGTCTAAAATCCTTCCTCAATATTTCATACACAATAGTTTTATAGAGGGCTGTTGGCCACCGAACTTCTTGCGCGGAGCATTTGCACCCATGAACGAATCAAATTTTAACTGGAGACATTACGTAAACATTGAATATTGTAACGTGAACAAAATCTACGAAGAGCAGTTGCACATGAATCATTGACCTTGAAATACGCTTCGATTGCGAACGCACGTTGTTCACTCGGCCATTGCGTCATCGTAACTAAATAATCCGCACGAATAACAAAGCTAACGCGGTCCCTTGCCCGCTCGTACGCTCAGCTATTAGAAAAACTTTAAATTTCAAACCGAATTCTGCCACCGGACACCCTGTACTTAGCGCACAGAATAACCAAACATGGGATTTAGTGAATTTTGGCGAAGACTCAGCCATATTTTGCGCTGAATTTCTAAGCACCACTAACCGCCGCCAGTAGTCTCATCTGGCTCATTTGTCAACTGCACCTGAGCTTGTGCTTCTGTTTGTTGGCCAAATCGTTCCATAGCTCGCAGCTGAATGAGCTAACAAAGCCAAACCCACTTACTAAACGCCAAAAACCGCTTGTTTGCTTGCATGGGGCTTAGCTGTCAGTCGCATTTCAGCTATTTGACTTACCACCGTGCACACAACCATATGTACGAGTACACCTGCCATGTATGACCTGTGTCTCATATGCATACATATACATATGTATGTGTATGTGTTGGAAGTTTATTATACATGGTTGTGTGAGGGCTAGGCATACAAATAATGCAACTGCAGTTGGCAACGCTGTTGGAAATTTACCTTTGGCACACACAAACACATTTGGCAAAGCATAGTTATTTTGTATGTTTGTTGGTATGTGGCACTATGCATGTGTGTGTATGTGTTATCTCTATGTGTATAATTGTGTGTCAGCAATATTTGCTAAGCACTCGTGAATTGTTGATGATGTCTTTCGACAATCCGTCGTGCCTATTTTTCTCCTTCTCCTAACTCAGCAGGCTTTTGTGTGACATTAATTGCTCTTCAAGGTGCAATTAAATACGAATTTGATTGTGTAGCGCTCAGCATTTTCATTCTGTCATTTCGGGGATTTTCCTACTCGAGCGCTTTAGCTTGTAAGTATTTAGGTAGGTTGTGTATATGAATGCACGTAGGGATAGGTGTATACGAGCATATAGTATCTTAATTTGGTGTAAATCGCTTGTCAGTTAGCATTGTTGAGCTATTTGATGGCACAATAGATTTGAAATGAATAGCAAGATTTGTTAGCGTGATTTTCTACTGGAGGAGGTGAGAAATTTATGCGATTATACGTATTGTATGTTTTTTCTGACATCTTAAAGTAGGCTTAAAAATTTCAAAGGGGCCACAATAAATACTGAATACATACATACATATGGCATATAAAAAAATAATAGGGTAGTGGATATATTGGGAAAGTTTGCAAATTTTTTATTTATTTATTTTTTTTTTTTAAATACATTCATTTTAAACCCAAAATCATATAAATCAAATTTCCAACTACATATTCCGCCCATGCATTTTTATAATATATTTTATGCCCATTCCATACGTAAATTTTTCTGCAAAAAAACATTATCAAAAATTAATGAAACTTTGCGGTCAGTTCAGACTTTTAGATTATTACACTAGAATTGAATAAACTGAAATTTTTATAAAGAACTAGCACACCCGGCCCGCTTCGCTGGGCACACTTAAATAGAATAGATATGGTTTAGAACAGAAAAGATATGGTTTTCATATTATTTATTTCTTTATTCTTTATTCAAGCGCTTTGGCATAAACAATATTTTTTGTTTTTCTATTTGTTTTTGAGTAAATATAAAATATAAATTGAAAATCAGGAAAAAAGAAGATTGTTTTTGAATTTCAAATCAACGCAAATGAATAACTAAGAAACAACTGATCATCCATGAATTTTTCGTTTCAATTTATATGTTTTATTAAGCATTGGAACTTTTTTAACCATTATCCATTTATATTTTTCAAAAAAAAAACGAAAAAAAATGTTTTTTCCACGAACACATAATTTCATTTGAACATTCGAACTTCACATTAAATTCTCAAATTTCGTAAGAAAATTTTCACTGTTCCAAAATCCAATCCAAAAAAATTCACAAAGAATTTTTACACTTTGCACTTACGTCTTCTTTTGGCATCCAAATCAAAAAGAAATATTGACGCATTGTAACTCACACTGTCAATTTGACAGTTCAGTTCCGCCCCAAGCGTTAAAAAAGTAAACGACATTATGGCTGGTTCAAAAGAACGCTGTACCCGTTGCCAGTGTTCCGAATTACAACCAAACTTTACGAAACCCATTTTCAATACTTACTTAACAATGTGTGTAACTTTGGTTTAATTCGGTGCAAAGACACAGCGGGTCCACGTTTTGGCATATATTTCGAGACCCTTGTCATCAATAGGTATGAAAATTACCCCGTATTAAAGCACTTATCCACAGCTTTCATTTGATATCCATATTGTACAAACACATTCTAGGGCCCACGTTTTGGTCTCTATCTCGAGACCCTAGTCACGGAGCGTCATGAAAAATACTCTGAACTAAAGCATTCACCAACAGCTTCCATTTGATACCCATATTGTACAAACACATTCTGGGGTCCACGTTTTGGTCTCTATCTCGAGACCCTAGTCACGGAGCGGCATGAAAAATACTCTGAACTAAAGCATTAACTAATAGCTTTCATTTGATACCCATATTGTACAAACACATTCTAGGGTCCACGTTTTGGTCTCTATCTCGAGACCTTAGTCACGGAGCGGCATGAAGAATACTCTGAACTAAAGAATTCTCCAACAGCTTCCATTTAATACCCATATTGTACATACATATCCGAAGGTTACCTGGGTCCACGTTTTGACCTACATATATCTCAAACCCTATCCACCAATAGGTACCCTATATTACTTCTATCACCTCCAAAAACATGTGTACAAAGTTTCGTAATAATCGGTTAAGTAGTTTTGGCGTGAAAGCGTAACAAACAAACTTACATTCACATTTATAATATTAGTAGGGATTGGTTGAATTTTCAAATATTTTTTTTATTCATATTGTTTTGCATGTAAAAACTTTGTTTTTTTATAAAAAATGTGTTAAAATTAAGTTTCAAAAATTATAGTTTTCGTGTTTTTATTTGCTAAATTATGGTTTTTCTTTATTTCTCTATATTTCAACCTCAATTAGAAGAGATATTTAGGAACTTTGGGTTGTGCCTAGACGACGAGGCCACAAAAACAGTTGAAATAAAAGACAATAAAAAAATAATAATAGCCAGAACTTGCGAACATATCACACTTCTATAGTTGTAAACACTGATGTAGATGTGCACGTCAAAGTCAAGCGCTTAGTTCAACTTATATGTATTCCTTTATATTACGCTCGCACAGATCGTACATTCCTACATGAAAACATTTTTTTTAACTTTAATACATATTATTAAGACCTAATAAAAAGTAGGATAATGTGACATCTTTCGGAAATATGTAAAATTAATCAAAATAAAGTCAATGTATAATATATGAATCATTAACAAATCGAATTGAAGCTTTCTAAACCTCAATTTATGCTTTCTAAAATCCAATTGACTATTCAAAAATCAACTTGACTATTCCAAAATTGACGCTCTCTGAAGCTTAATTGACTATTCTAAATTGCAATTTACGCTTCCTTAAATCCAATTTATGCTTTCTAAAATTCAATTGACTATTCCAAAATCCAATTTACGCCTTCTAAAGTTTAATTGACTAGTCTAAAGTCAAATGACGGTCTCTAAAACTCAATTGGGTGTTCTAAAATCCAGTTGACTATTCCAATTGGGATTAGTTCGTTTTATAATAAAGAGCATACTATCCTATTCGAAAAATTTTAGTAAATTTTAAAATTTTTAGTAAGAATTTAAAAATGAAGTCGGGTGCACAGCTTCATGGCCGATTGAATTTTAATCTAAGAAAGAGCACGTTTGAGGTGCTTAAAATTCTCATTGAGTTTTTCCCTTGGCGGTGTTGCGTACCTTCTTCATATAAAAGCACGAATTTATTAGTTGGGGAAAATGCGGTACACTGTCAAGGTAAAAACTTATAAAAAATCAACGCGATTTTCTAACAACTTCAAACTTGCAATTTATTATACAAAAATTTAGTGGGCAATAGATCTATATGCTTATTATTATTATTATTTTTTCTTTTTCTTCTTTAATTCTGCTTGAAAAGCTTCAGACTTTTCCAGTTTTTCTGTTTTTGTATAAAATTTGAAAATTGGTTTTGTAGATTTTGCCTTTTGACAGTTTTCCAAACCTGAAGATCAAAAGTAAAAAACGCTAATAAAATTTTGAGAGCTGGTCTTCAGTTAATTTCTTTAGCTTTTATTTTCAAAAATTTATTTTGGAAAAAAATATTGGAATTTATTTTTGGATGAGAATATTTACAAGATTTCTCAGCAAACATAAAATAAAAACAATCATTACGCATACTACATATATTAAACATACATATTAGAAATGAAACCCTTTTATTCCAAAAAATTATAATGCCGCAACGCTATTGCCAAGTGTTTGCATCTTGGCAAGTGCTAAAAACCTGTTTTCTAACCAAAATTGTA
The DNA here is from genome assembly GCF_027943255.1 of Anastrepha obliqua. NCBI lineage: Eukaryota > Metazoa > Arthropoda > Insecta > Diptera > Tephritidae > Anastrepha > Anastrepha obliqua. The sequence continues at coordinate 57,957,563 of NC_072895.1, forward strand.
TCTTGACTCAGGCTATTGTGAATAAGATACAGAACTAAAAGAAGAAGTGTTTATTAATCAAAAATAATGCGAACTAATATCTAAAATTATGTCAGCTCAACAGTCTATTCTGTCAAATTAATCGAGAGCTGAGTGGCGATACCGAAGTATGCGCAATGGACTATCACAGTAATTATAACACTCAAATGCATGAAATTCATTTACCTAGCATTTCTTCAAGGTTATTCCATTTTAATTTAATTAACTGAATTTAGTCCAAACTTAATCGACGATGTGTGTTTTTTTTTTTGCAATTCCTTAGGTTTTGTTCACTTGCCTTCATTGGAACATATTTCCAATCCAGTGGATTCCTCATAGCATTACCATTTATTTCTCTTCTTTTTTCCTCTATTTAATTCAGTTATATTCTCCTGTTATAATCCTTTTGCATGCAGCGAACTCACAGTTTTTCAAGTAAAGTAAAATCTGTAACTCATACTTAAAGTTTCAAAAACTCGGACAATAATTGATTGATTTTTTTCATTAAACTTTACCAATATTTCGTTTTCATTTATAACTAACGCAAATTGCAATCGGGAAAGCAATCAACTCACCACAACACACGTTGCATTCACAAGTAGGTACAGACGCCACAGTAGCTACAGTAATAGTAGCAAGAATGCTTTGCTGAACCAGAGTGACCAAATGCCACGACCACAGGTACGTCTCCATGTGCAATAAAAACCACAGGTAGCATAGTTTTTCATCAGCATCATCATCATCATCATCGTTTTCATTATGGCTCCCATCAGCATTAAGGCAGTCAAGTCACGCTTCTCCTTGGCAACGCTAACCTGAGCACAATCACCCACTCTGATACGCAATTTGCCAAGGTAAGCACCTTCACAGTCATTGAGATGACTGCAAAGCTGCATCCTAGCATTTTCAATGCATTTCGTACTGGAAATTGAAGCAATAAAATGCTACTTAAGCAATTCCTTTTATGTAGGCAAAAATAGGAAAAAAAATAAAGGAAGAATTCTTGTGATTCTCAAGAATGAAAAGTCGACCACAATAGCAACCAACACCTCATTACAGTTCAAAAGTTATTGTTGCACCGACGTACGCATACACACACGCACGCACGCAAAGTATAAAGTCACATCCGCGCAGTCAGCTTCATACACATGCACACTCCCATGAACGCACGAAATCTTTTCTCATAAATATGTACATATGTATGAGTGTGGTGTCTAAAAATCCGATCAACTTCAACTATGATGCGTTGTGGCATGTGGTCACGAATGTTGTTATGTTGCAATCTTTATTAAATTGTTATTTTTATGCGACAATAAAATGTCTTATGATATTTACTGGTGAATGTTCAGAACAAACAGATGCCCGTATAGCTACTTATACACCCATACATACATGCCTATATACTCGACGGTATTTCATTGCATTAGAACTGAGACGCATGAAGTTATGTAATTTACCATGATATGCTTTCAGTGCCTGCTTGATCCTTAGAATATAAAGAGTGAGCCATTGGCTAGTTTCCCTTTATTTTGACACTGACAGCTATTTGTGTAAAAAGCTCAGCAATTCATCACTGCTTGACGAAAAGAGAAAACATTTCGAAAAATTTAAAACTTAAAGTATAAACAGAACCGAATCGCTGAGCGAATATCATCGGATGGTTTAATGTCGTCGAGTGACATATAAGAAACATAGAAATTCGTTGCATCCCTAAAATTTTAGTAGGAATGTTAATCACAGAAGTGGTAACCTAGCAAAAAACTGAACTCAAATCAGTTGACTGAGCGTCATCTGGCGGTTTTTGATAAAACAAAAATATCGAAGACTCAATACAAATATTGATCGACATCAAACTTACACATTTTTGCACTCAAATTTGATGGACTATAAAACTGCATACCCAAAATATTTTTGAAAAATTCTGATTAAAAAGTTTGAAAATTTTAGAGTTTTAATTAATCTTGCACTAAGTTTGGAATTTTGATATTCTGGTCATTGTTACAAATAAGCTAATATGCGCCATTGTATTTTATTATAGGCACTAAAATACAATATTAATAGTAGTTGTGGTTTTATATGGTGACTTTATAATAATTTCTTGATATGTGTTCATACGCAATGCATCAAGCCCCTCGCTCTCCTTTCTATCCTTGATCGCCCTATCTCTCTAAGTTAGTCAATATATTTTAAACGGCTTGCCCAGTTTGGCTGAAATTTTGATTTCAACCTTGCGCTGATTTATTAAGGAACTTTCTTTTAGACCATCCGTGGTTATTAGGCTCCAGGTAATGAAGAATCCGAATATGTTTGAATTTCTTTAGCAAATACTCTTTACCGTCTTTGCTTGCCTAACTGCAGCTACAAGTATAACATCAAGGCTATTTTCAAATTTATTAGCTCCACACCAAAATTCTATTACCTCATGGTGCAAGTACACATTTATTTGGTGTGCCACAACACTGCGGCGCCCCATAAATGCAGACTCCTTTATTTGGCATTATAAAAAGTTAAATTATGTACTGCAACAAAACAGAAACAACAAAATCCAAATAAGTACAATAGCCAACATGCAACCGATGCGAAGCAGCACATTTGCAACACACTAACACGTACACAGGCATATGCTTGCAATCATACATATGTAGACATGTAGGTGTAGAAGGCTGTCGGCACTATGCCGACTTAAATTATCCTGTAAACAAAAGCAGTCGACAGAGTCAGCTAGCTGTGAAAAAGGCAGGACGGAAAGTAAGTTAGTAGGAGTCTTGGCAATTTGCTACCTTTTTCTAGCTATGTAGTCAGCAAATCTAATTTCCTACACGTAATTCCACAACAAATTTTGCTCTGTGCCATAAATAAATTAACGCATCGACGCGCACCAGGTGGTGGACCAGGTCGGTATATCTTACCATGTGCCTGCTGAGAGACTTTGTGAGCAGACTTTTAGTTGGTGTTGAGTGTTTGTGCCGTTCGTTGTGTGAAGTAGTGAATGGCGAATGCACCATTGCAGCGGGGTATGCAATAGGCAGACGTCAGTATAATGTATGTATGTGATATTTTCTGTATGTCAAACTTGCACTCAATGCACTCAGTCACGATTTCTAACAAAATTTTCTCTTTGCTATGTTAGCAGTCCGCCAGATAGGCCGGAATGAGCAGAAAGCTCACGGTCGCCACTTCACAGGCAATCTCAAGCTTCCCATAATAGTGTTAGAAACAAATCAGGCATGTACGTTTTGTCCGTTTTCGTCTAAGAAGCCCACTAAAATTGCGCTGGGAACATTTTTGAAGCACATTTTAACCCTCTAGCGACCCTAAAAACTTAATATTTTTCAAATATTTAAAAATAAGTATCAACGGGTCAAAAAAATTTTAATACAATTTTTCACAACAATATGCGCCATTAAATTTTATTCATAGCACTAAAAGACAATACTAATGGTTAGGGCCGTGGAGAGAGTATTCGGGCCCCGGGGGAAACTTGAGATGCGGGTCCCTTCAAATTTTTTTACTTATCAAAATGCGTATTATGTTATAGTGATATAACATTCAAACATTGAAAAACTCATTGATAAAATTTTTGATAGAATTAATTATGAAATATTGATTAAAATGAATTTTAGAAAACTTTTCAGCAGATCTGAAATAAAATACGCAGCTGAAAAAAGTTAAAATTTTTTATTCATTTTGTGAGCCTTACAAATATTTGAAAATGACTGCCACGATGCTTAGAATTTTGCTTTTCTTGCTTTAGCTGAGGCAAAAGCTCTTATAATATCATCGAAGTCGAGTTTCCTTGCTAACTCAGATTCCAAATACAAAGTTGCCAATCCTGTTACTCTACTCTGAGTTGAACAAGATCGATGGTAGTCTTTGATCCTTGATAAAGCGCTGAACGATCTTTCGGCGCCGGCAACCGATACTGGCAGGGTGCAGAATATTCGCAAAGCAATGCAGATGCTCGGGAACAGAGTATCCAAGTTTTTAGCTGTGATGACATTCAACAAGTGGAACGGAGGCATACAACATTCCGAATTTCCAGTAAAATTCGCCTTGTACACACTCTTCAAGTGACACATCTCAATTGAGATTTCTTCCGACACATCAGAAGGGTATTTTTTAGCAAAATTAAGAGCTGCTGTCTGAAGTTCTGCTTTTTCAATTTTAGGAAATAGCCGCAGAAATCAGAAAATGTTGTTTATGTTTTTAATTGCAGTAAACCGATTTTCAATACTAGTGATAACTGAGTCCATGATGACGAGAAATGTGTTCCTCTTGAAATCAATTTCTTCGGCGGTCATATTTTCCGCTGAATTCTCAGGTTCTTCATCATTACGTTCTTCTTTCGGCTTGCTGGCAATGTTGACGAAGTGTTTGGCAAACCTTTTGTAACAGTTTGACATTCTTTTAAAATCGATCCCCATTGGCTACGTAACAATTGTAGATCTGCTACTAGGCATTCAAGATTCTTTACCTCGACGTCAATCGTTGCTTCTTTTCTTTGCAAAATCAAACTGACGTAGTTTATTGCTGTGAGAATCTTGAACCATATGGAAGACATTAAGACACATTCAAATTTACTTATGTATAATACTTAATAATTCCATCGACATCGCGTTTCGTTTCTACGGTGAGGTTAAGTCCTGTCACTTTTGTAAGAGCTTTCTTCAGTCCAGGTAGATTTTGAGCAAACGCTTTGACAGCATCAATTCGAGCAGACCATCTTGTATCCGATAAGCGGTGAAGTGAAGTTGGTACACATTCTTTCAAAATATCCCATCGCATCGTACTACTACTGAATATTTGAAACATTTTTGAACGACTCAAAAAAAAAGTGATTGCGTTAGGGCAGCATTCAGCGGCATTGCATTGAGAGTATGAGCTCCGCATGGTGCGTAAAGTGCATATGGATTTCAAAATTGGTCTTCATTTAAAATACAACTATCTAAATTTAATCTAATATTCACTATAATTATTAATTACCTTATAAATCAGTAGCATAAAATCTTCCATTTTAATAAGAGCTCAATAATATACACTTTTGTATCACCATATTATATTTATTCTTCGTAATCGTGATCATAACATCTGCATCTATCGTTATATGGCTATTCTTGTAGTTTTATACGAGTATTTTTTTTTTTTTTTTCAAATAAATAGATCTACTTGAGATAACGCAGCAGATGGTCCAATCTTCTACAGCTCTTTCTCTTTAATAATAGCTATGGCGCATTCTTGCCTTTGGCTGCTACACCGTGCTCTCTTAGTGTTTCATGTGTCTTGGGCTTCCAATTAGAATTGTGATAGATCAGCTGGGACTTGAAAGCTCCTTTTGATTTCATACAAAACAACACAACCTGACACTTGCCTCGGTTCTAAAGCTAAATTTCAATTTTTATGCAAGTTAAAATTTTTATGGACCTAGTTATTTTCCAATTGGTTTTTTCTTTGTTCCATGTGGTAGGCCTTTTAACCAAAGAACGCAATGTAGCTGGCGATGTGCGGCAAATTTAATTAAAATAAAGTCAAATGTGTAAATAAAATATTCATCGATATCGATATCGATATCAGAAAATTCCGTTTAGAAGCAATAAACTGTAGAAACGAAAATTTCATCAAAAAAAATTCAAAATGGACCATAAATACATACAATTTTTTAAAATACAGTGGCAAACATAACTTCGCGCTTTATGATTTCGAGTTAGAATTTTTTTCCAATTATTAAACTTCATACAAATTTTCATCTAAATTTTTGGGGCATAGAGTAACATTTCGCACGAAATTTTAGTATAACGAGTGCAAGGTTTAAGCGGTTAAAAAATAGACTCGATTCTTAAGAACTTTTTTCTGCGGTGTTTTGGACTTTCGTTCGTTTGAAAACGAATTAATGTAGAAGAAAATGCGCAAAACCATTTGCTAAAATAATTCAAAAGAATCAACTCCAGTTTTCATAATTTTCTCTTATTATAAGAAAAATTGAATTTACTTTTACTTAAGTTGACTTAGCTTAAAAACTTAAAACTTACACATATATTAATTACTACTGTGGGCACAAAGTAAGGTGAATTTGGTTGTAAAATAAAAAATCTTAATTTATTCTTGTAAATCAATTTCATCCCCTTCAAAATAGTACCCTCTCGATGAAATATGGTACACTTATGCCAACGATTTTTCCAATCCCCGAAACATGTCAAATAGTCCATTTCCGGTATAGCCATCAGCACCTTCTTCGATTCAGCTTTTATCTCCTCAATCGACCCGAAACGCGTTCCCCGGAGTGGTCTCTTGAGTTTTGGGAATAGCCAGAAGTCACACGGAGCCAAATCAGGCGAATACGGTGGTTGCGGAACGATATGCGTGGAATTTTTGGCGAAATGGTCACGTGACCGAGTGCAGTGTGAGACGGTGCATTATCGTGATGCAAAAACCAAGAGTTGTTGGCCCATAATTCTGGTCTTTTTAGACGAATTGCTTCACGTAAACGACGCATAACTCTCAAATAATATTCCTTATTAACAGTTTGGCCAGGTGGAAGGAACTCATAGTGCACCACACCACGAAAATCGAAAAAAACTGTCATCATGACCTTTATTTTTGAATAACTTTGACGTGCTCTTTTCGGTCTGGCCTCGCCTTTAGCACGATATTCGCTTGATTGGTCGGTTGTTTCAGGGTCGTAAGCATAAATCCAAGTCTCATCTCCCGTAATGATGCACTTGACCTTGTCCTGATAGTCTGAAAGCATTGTTTCACACACGTCAACGCGACGACTTTTTTTCAAGAAATTGAGAATTTTCGGTACCAAACGAGATTTGACTTTTCGTAGGCCCAAATGGTCTTTCAAAATGGTTTTCACAAGAGCCCTCTGATATTCCGATCATACCAGTAAGGTCTTTAACAGTCAACCGACGATTCTTGAGCACTAACTCCTTCACTTTATTGACGTGTTGGTCATCTGTTGACGTCGATGGTCGTCCGGAGCGCTCCAAGTCATCAACACGTTCTCGACCCTCTTTCAAGTCTTTGTACCACTTACTCGTATAAACATTTTTCTGCGACATGGTCGAATCACCAAATGCCTTCTGCAACATGCTAAACGTTTCCGCAGTCGAAATTTCATTCCGCAAACAAAATTTGATGGCACTTCTCTGCTCAATCAAATCAGACATTGTAAAAATCGAAAAATGCACTCTTGGTCGTTTGGTAAACACAAGCATAAATATATTACTGATAATGACATTGACATGAAAGTTGGCCCAGATGTTATTAACAGTGCTGCCAACTCATGAAAAAAATAACTAGAGCGAAATTTTAATCCCACGAAGTTTGACAAATAAATTCTCTTTACTTTTTGCCCACAGTAGTATACCAAACTTCACTGGGCTGTAAAACTGCATACTCCAAATTTTCTAATAAATCTAATTAGAATGTGTGAAATTCTAATTACATTTTTGACGTGATAACGTCTTATAATTCGATTTAACAGTCTGCACGCACGAAAAAATGTGTCGTTACCTTGCTCATTAGTGTTACCTTGCTCATTTGTCGTTACCTTGCTCATTGCAAAGTAAGATTCGGAAACGAAAGCGCGGAACGAACGACAAAGCAAACAAAGCAAACGAACGGCAACGTTCGACATCTTGCTCTCTCCTACTTAAGTGAGCGTATATATGTATGTATATGCGCAGATGTACATATATAAATTCACGTATTTGTATTTGCATATGCCTTCTTATTGATTATTATTAATTTGATTCACTTGAAGAATTTAAAATAAAACCAAGTTTGTTAATAATAGCTGTTGTTTTAATGTTATTATTATTAATTTTTTTATTATATATGAAGGAAAAAATGTATGGTAATATTTACCATATACCTTATAAGATATGTTGTCTTTACTAATATTATAAAGAGGAAAACTTTGTTTGTTTGTAATGAATAGGCTCAAAAACTACTGGACCGATTTTAAAAATTCTTTCACCATTCGAAAGCTACATCATCCACGAGTGACATGGATTATATTTTATTTTGGAGCTCGAGATATAGGTCTAAATGTGGACCCGGGTAACCTTCGGATGTGTATGTACAATATGGGTATCAAATGGAAGCTGTTGGTGAATGCTTATGATATGTCTTATAATTCTATGTTATGGTGTTAGTCGGTCTGTACGACCAACTCACTTAGACCTTACTGGCCCATTGTGATACCACTGTGCTACATCGTAACCTCATTTACTTTTCTTTATGGAGCCATTTTGTGGCTCTTATGAAGCGGTGGTTTTGTCCCATGCCCACGCCAGACAGTTCTGTAAGAGGATTAAAAATGATTTTGCCTAGACAACCTGCTCTGATTTTAAAAGGCGTGGCAATTGCAAAGGAAGTGCTCAACTGTTTCTTCCTCTTCCTCAAGTCTACAACTTCTACAAGTTGTAGATATGTAGTTATTCTTTTATAGATGGAACTCTGGTAATGGAACGGATAGTCGAACGGACCTGCTGTAAACATACTAACAGCCACATTTTGCTCACTTGATAAATTCACCATCTTACTTATTTTCCAAGACTGAATAATTATTACGATGCATATATTGACTTAAATAAATATTTAATGTTATATCTCAGTACTCTTCTGTGATTTTTATACCTACTAACTCACCGCATCTTCATAAAAATCTGCACTTTGTCTCACATATCACAAAAGGCTTCTTTTGCCGAGCTGTGCTATCGCATATGTAATTTTACTCCTCTGCTGTTTGTGTAACCACTGTCTTTATCTCTGTGTGGCTAAGTAATTTCTTTGAGGTTTGAGGTTTTACATATCTTACGAGTATCTAACTCAAAATGCCTTTTCCCAACCTTTACCCGTTTCTTACAATATTAAATCTTTCGAAATGGAAAGCCTATGTTTTAATCAGCCATAGGTGTTGCTTCAACATGTACTTTAAACCTCCTCATTTTAGCTTTTCAGACCTACTCTTACTTGCTACGTAACGGCTTCCTATTTTCCTTCATTTTTCTCTATTCCTCTTATCCCTTGCCTCCTTATACACCTTTACAAGCTTCCTTTCCTTTCCATCCATTTTGTACAGCGTATTTCAGGCGGAATTTAAAAAATTTAGTTCTCAGCAATGTTGCACAATTTATTACCACAAATCGCATTCGAATGCTTAAGCACCACGCCCAATACTGCAACGCCCTCCAGTGTTTCTCCTGATTTTGTAAGACGTATATTAAATGCCCTGTCTACCACCTTTTTCCTACCACTTCTAATTCTACCCTTACCATTTCCCCCTCTCTGTATATCGAATCATGGGAGTCCCTAAGACCTTTTAGCCAAGCTATGAACATTTAATGTAGAGCACACACACACGCACGCTCATTCTGAATTCGAGCCCACATTTACACATATGCATGTATGTGTGTGTATATGCGATTGTACATTTATGTGTATATTGCTAGAATAATCCGTTGGCATATTGCGAGACGTGCCTGCTGAGTCTTTGGGCTTTGGGCTTTCGACTCTAAGTACTTTGCTGAAATGAAGTTGAATGGTAGCCACAATATACATGCATACTCATACATATACATACATACGTATATGTGTATACTTATATCTTATTAGTTGTGTAATATAAGCCGAGCATACCAGACTATCGTCTAAGTCACCTTTGCTCGTATGCTTGCCTATACGTTTGTATGCGTGAATGTATGTATATCCTCGTTCATTTAAATTTAGGGTATTTTCCTTAATTTCAAGACATTCTCTGACAGCTCGTACTCCTCAGGAAATACCTGCCACATCCACTTACCTACACATACACTATTCTCTCACGTGAATTATGTGCAACAACCTTGCTTGTCCAAATCTAATGAGCTGCGAACGTGTTTGTGTAGCATTTCTTGCAGAGAAGGCAGTTGAAGCACAACAGATATTTCTCAAATTAGAAGGCAGAAAATTTCATTACTCTGGCAGTTCATTTGCTCGAATTTCTGACAAAATAAAATGTGTGGTTATTTCTAGCTTATAAAATCTTAAATGCACTTAGATATATAGTTTGGGATTTTTTTTTTAATATATTTTTTTCAAGTCGTGTCTTTCTCTGAATTTTTGTTAGCTGCGGTTCATTTTTGATCTTTTTATTTTCCTTTCGCCACTACAAGGTGGCGTAAAATTATTCATGACTTTTGCTTTGAAAAACTTTTAAATAAATAAAATTAAAATATTTTGAGTGATGAAAATCTATACAAGGTGGCGCAAAATTAGCCATCACTATTGCTTTTGAATAAGTTTTTACTAAAAAAAAAGTATTTTGAGTGATGGAAATTTTTATTTTGCCCTTTGCGCGCTGCATTACTTAACTATTTGTATACTGCAGCTGTGCAGTTCAAGTATCAAATATGAAGATATTTGACGCCATTTGCCAAAATTTTAAATGGCGAGTATTGCAAATATTTAGTTGCTGGCAGGTTCAGTTAGGTTACATGCCCCCGAAAAAACGGAGGACTTAGACAGTTTAGAAGTAAATTGTTCATAGTAAAATAATTAAAAAGAATAAAACATGCACGTTTAAGAGCAACTTTTTTGTATTCTTAACAGTGTCAAAGATATTTCTGTAACAATTTGAATTTTTGTGGTTATTTGGTTTTCTGGAATTTATTGAAATTGATTGACCGTCGACAGTGAAGATTTGCTTACTTTACTTGGTTGGCCTTTATTAATATTTGTATTGCCATTTTTGGAAGAATCTGGAACTCTGTATTTTCTATCAAATTTTAATCTCTTTTTAGACAGCATAGAAATTGGGATGGGAGCAAAATTTGTATAGTGCAAATTCCGGGCTTGAAACACCAAACGATAGAAAAAGTTTTTTCTAATAGCGGTTTCCGCTCTGTAGATAATGGCAAACCTCCTTCTCATAAAAAACATGTGCCTTTCGGTGGCTTCGTGAAACTATAGATCACTCCATTTGAGCACCAACATCAAAACGCATACCTCAAATATGTGGAGACGAGCTGAGCCCAATACCCAACATGGGTATAACCGCCAATTAAATATATTTATAATTGTTTTCAATTATTTTTTAGTTGTTAATTATAACTAATTTTTCCATTGAAAGCAACATAAACTTTTGTCTTTACAGTATTTTAAAAAATTCAGAATTATAAAGTTTAAAAAGGCAAATATTCATTCAATCTACAGATATTAATAAGTTTAAACTATTTCATTTATTTTTTTTAGGCTTTTAATAAATTTTATTTCTTTTTGATAGATTATATTTCATTCTATAACAAAAAACCCATGAATCCAAGTTTCAAACTAACTTACCAAACCAATTTTATTCTATTATAATAAAGTTTGATATTTTTTTTCTGTATATAGCAAATTTTCGTAAATTCTGAGAATATGTTTAAAATTTTGATGAATTTTTACAAATTTTGTACACCATTTGAAACTTGGATTAATATGGTATTTGTTATAGAGTTCACTATATTTTTATAAAATAAAAAGAATTTCAATATGTGGTGTTTTTTTAATTTTCTGTCAGCATATCTGTCTATCCAAAAAAGACACAAAATTCGGTGCCACATTAGCTTTTAATAGCATTTACCTTGCGACTGAACACATTTGCTACCCTATTCAAAAATATACCCTTTTTTTAAGTAGCATAAGGAAGAATTCGCTTGCTCTTCAAGGACATTCCCTATGTTCCAACTATGTAAACCTAAGTATCATATAAATAGTTTTTGCATTGCGCATATGTGTGACTCCTATTCTGATGATAACGATAATTGCAGTACTGATAACCCAAGCCTCGAACTATCACCCTCGAATAAACCTTGATTTATACGTATTTAGTTTTGAGCACGTAAAAGTGAGCATGAGAAAGTTGTTGCATATTTACACGCAACTAATTTATTTTTCTGCCTTCTATGAATTGACACGATCTTTCTTTAAAAACTTTGTCTAAGCATATCCCTAGTAAAATTTTCTAATAAATAATTTTCTAGAACTTTTTAACCATCTAGCGACGCCCGAAATGCTATATATTGCGCTCTGATATGAAGTTTAACTCTTTTTCACTTAGTTTATAAATTATGTAAAAGCTAACTTGTTTAAAAAGCAATGTCATTTCTCTGCTTCTTCTGACTTGCTGCAAAGCGACTTAAAATTTTTGTTTTATTTTTTATGAAATTTTGATTCAAACGAAAGCAAGAATTATGACTTGGTATGTATATATTTTCCCTACTTATTTACTTCTTTTTTCACTCTTTGCAACATTTGGAATTTACGTCCTTCATTACCATCAGTGATTCACTTTTTCTTGATTCCACCCCATAAACTGTTAGCAAATGGCTCTTTTACATTCTTGGTTTTTTTCGTCTTCCTCCAATTTGTTTTACCTTTTTACCTGTTAGTCAGTTTTGTTGCCGGTTCTATTGTTTTTATGTTGCTTTGCACTTTGTTCAATGCACTTATTGCACGCAAACAAGTTTCCATAAATATTATTTTTGTTTGTTTGAGAATTTTGATTTCATTTTTAGTAATGCTATTACCAGTTGAAATATTATACTGCAGATTTTTGCTGCTATCAAAGTCATCATTTGTAGCATTTCCAGTTAGTGCACATTTTTTCGCATTTTTTTAATATTTTGTTGTTGTTGTTATTGCAAATATTATTTTGAGTATGTCAGCAATTTGTACTGTGATGCCACCATCAAAATGTTTTGATTCAGTGATTTGACAAATTTGTCAATCTCAGCAAAAAATAATATGCACACAACAGTCAAACGGAAATTCACGCACACAAACCCACCTATGTATAGGCGAATAAGCAATAATATACAGTGGTCACACAATTTATTCGTACACCCTGCGTAGTACGTAAAAAAATTTAGCTTTGCACAAAATATTATATTTCCTGTGGCAACTGTAAGAATGTTACATTCCTAATGAATTGCCGCAAACAAAACTCCCGTTATATCAGCTCACACTGTAGCAAAATGTTACAAAACATTTATTCGTATACTTTCTGCTCATAATATTTTTGCTGCAAAAGTAACAGTAAAGATTGTTTGTGATTTTACTAATATTGGCGAAAACGAAATAAGATTGATTTTTCTTATTTTTTATCGCCGATTCAGTTTCAAAACAACAACAAAGTAGCATTAGTCGGGCAAAATCCAAAAATAACTTTCACGATACTATGCTGAAATATTCAAGAGTCTTTGCATAAAAAAGAAAGCCCACAAAAAGTCCGAAATATAAATGAGCCAGATTATTTTTGGGAAAACGTCATATTCAGCGATGAGTCGAAATTAAATGTTTTCGTATCAGATGGTCCTCCAAAATTTGGCGAAAAAAAATACAGAACGGAATGGAAAAAATCTTATTCCTACCGTCAAGCACGGGGAAGGAAATGTAATGGTTTGGGGATGCATAGCATAAAATAGACAAACATCTGTATTTAAACATTTTGAAAAATAATTTGCATGATAGTGTCATTAAACTTATTGTTTCAACAAGGTAATGACCCAAAGCATTCATCTTATATGTTCCAAGAATGGCTTATTTACCAGTGCAAGCAGTTTAAAACTCCACCTCAATCACCGGATCTGAACCCAATTGAGCCTGTCTGGGAGCTCTTAGAAAGGAGAATCAGAAAGCACAAAATAAGAAAGGCGTCATTAAAGACTGCTTTCAGTGTTGAATGGGGCAATATTGCAGCTAATTAAACCAAGGTATGGGTAAAAATATGCATCGACGTTTGGAAATAGTTATAAAAGCTAAAGGCGGCCCAACCAAGTAATAAATACTCGTTTTTTATTATTTTTTTAATAAAATATTCTTTATATGGCTATGTACGTTATTTCATTATTATCGTTAGTTCTCTAACTCCAGAAATGAATTTGGAAGTTTTGATTCCTTAAATATTGAATAGAAATGTTTTTTTTTACGAATACATTAAAGTTTTATTCTTCTGTATAAATCGTTGTAAGTATCAGGTGTATCTGTTTAAAAACCGTGAGTGTACGAATAAATTGTTTGGCCACTGTATATTTTATGTTGTATGAGTAATCAAATGTGGGAATACGATAGCATACCTACATCCATACATTTGCACATTTCCTCATATGGTTACTAAACTATTAGGTATGAATTTGAGCTTTCAGATACATGACGTCAAATACACAAGCCCAGCTGGAAATTTTGCCTTAAAAAAGGTCAGAAATTTAATGCGTTTAAATACTCAAAGAAAATATTTCCCGTGGAACTTTATTGCATATGTCTTAGCCTTTCATTGCACTCAAACATTTATTCTAACCATTTTTTCCACATTTTGGAAACTACCTAAGCTGAGAGACATGAAAACATTAGCTAATTTTCGCAAATCAAGCTAGTTTTTTATTACAGGATAGATATACTTTCGTAAAATATTAACAAAGTCCGTGCTGGTTTTGGTATTGAAATCTTCTGCTGAAGGCAGCAGTGCTCGGTTTAAAATGAAGAGAGTTGTAGTTAATTCTCAGCGCTGGCGCAAAAGACAAGTGATGCCCTATGTTTCATTTAAAGTTAAGGAATATGAAGAAACAGACATTCGTGATCTTTACATAAAAATATGTCTACTTAATCCTGCCATAAGTTCTGTTACAAGTTAGGCCCGTTGTAGATATGAAATTATAATACATTTTATGCATGTAAATGTTAGAAAAAAATTTAAATTTTTATTCGAAAAGGTCACCATTTGATTTTATACAAACCTTCAAACATTAGAAATTTCAGCTATTGCTGCACGCACAGATTCCATGGATATCGAAGTCGCTGATCGAAACAAAGACGCACCAAATTTCTGTGAGGCCTACTTTAGAGGCATCAAAAAATCGATTTTTTTTTTTCATAGATGTGTTCCCAAACTATCCAACAATGTGTCCTCAATATTTCAGAAGCAAATTCACAATATTTTCGGAGTTACAGAAGAAACTGTGAGCAAGCGTCGAGCGGGTATACGAGCGGCCGGATCGCTCGAAGTGCGATTTCTGGGTTTTGTATTGTATATTTGCGATTTTTCCTAATTGGCGGGAAGGATAGGGAAAAAGTTAACCGTCCTATCGAAACGAGATAACATTGATTATATTCGGAATTAAATTATCTTCTAGTTGAACCTAAAAAACCTTAAGAAAGTTATGATTAACCCACTGATTAACCCAATCTAAAGTGAATTTGTTTTTCCAAAAAAATTAATTTTTTTTTTTTAATTAGCAAAAAGTTGTTGAATTTCTCACTTTTTGTTTTATTTTCTTGGTTTAACTAGAAGCAGTACTAAACCAAAATAAAAAACTTTTTGGGTTTTTGGTTTCAGATGAAAATTGCGACCTGCATCTTTCCCGCCGCACGACACATGCACACTCGAGGCGTCTCGGCAAAATGCTTGTATCAGGCATAATATGACATATATTTTAATGAAAAAATTTGAAAAGACTATTGAAATATATAACTATAAAACCAGAAAGTTTCGTTTCAATCGAATATTTCTTTCCTTCCCAAAAAAATCCACAAAAAATCGATTTTTTGAAGCCTCCAAAGCAGGCTCCCACCTTAATCTCACTTGCACTTTTACCACACTTATGAAATACAATCACTGCAATGCGGTTTTCCTTAGCTACCTATTCCATTTTTAGCAGTAGAAACATGCAACAAAACTGAGTATAATTTATGAATAGACAATACATACGACCAAAAGCAAAAATAACAGAACTTATTTCTGCGAATTTATTTATATTATAGCAAGACTAAGTATAGATTACTTATCGGGAATAAGTTTATAACACATTTCCCTCCTATGACTGTTTATTTTTTTCGTGCAAGGTTACATCAAGTGATTTAACTACAAGAATATTTACCGAGCTTTGTTGATTTTCCCCGATAAGTAATGTATAGGGAAATGGTGTAGAGGCTGCACTCAATGTTTGTTTCCTGCCAGGTGCAAGCGGTTAGTGGCTTCACCCACTTGGCACCGCCTCATCATGTGTGCTTCATAATTATAACCGAGGACTTCTACCAACTGACAATACATATTTATATAGTAAACGAAATCTAAGTTGTACAAACGTACGCAATTGCGTGCGATGTGCGTCAGTGCGTATGAGGTAGTTACTAGTCATTTATCATATTCGCTCTGAATGTTGCGCACTTTGCTGGTTATGTATGTATATTAGGGTGCATCGCTCTCCACACAAAGGGATTATAAAATGTGTTATATTGGAGGACCACTGCTAAAATATTTCGGCAAAATATTATATTAAGATTTACATGAGCTGGATTTGATTTAAAAATAACTTCAAAAATCGACTTTTTTATAATTAAAATTAGTTTTTCCATATCTAAAACTACCTCAGATGATAGAGGAATTTAAACTTAAAAATTTTGCAGTAAAATTTTTAAAAATTGTATCAACAGAATCAAAATAATGTTATATTAGAAAAAAAAATTATAGGAGTTTTAATCGGTCAAGATTTGGCTGAATTATTTAAGTTTTTCTTAAACCTGTCTTCCAAAAACAGTCAGAAATAACATGAAAAATGTCATCATTTTGATTCCATTGATACGGTTTTTAAAATTTTTAATGCAGATCTTTTCAGCTTAAGCTCTTCTATTATATGAGATAAATTTCTTAGAAAAAATATTTTTTAGAACTAATTTCATTTATCAAAAAATCATTCAATTCGTAGAGATACTTTCAAGTCCAGCAAGTCCAGCATAAGCGTTATATTCGAAAATTTTTGAGCGGAAGTCTTAAAATATATAATATTAAATATTATAATTCCGAAAAACACCAAATTTTTCTAGTGAGCCACCATAATGTATGCTTGTACTAACTGTGTTAACTTGTTTTCTAATTTTTTTGTTTAGTGTTGTATTTATTATGTGTATAATGTTGCTGGGTTGTTAGGTTGTGATCAACAATTTGTCACAAATACTGGTATTTATTTTCAAGCACACATTCTCTTATACTGGAGGGCTTATACATATATCTCCACATGGACATAAGTATGTGCTTACACAGTCTGTGACAAAAGCGCGTGACTACGATTACAAGGTCCCACAATTTGAAAAAATATGTTAATCCCTCGCGTCTCATAGTATTTTTCTGATGGCTTATGGAAAATAAGAACCATAATATTTTACCAAATATTTATATCATTTTTTTTTTGCATCTTATGCCACCTCAAAGTTTACAGGCTGCATAAGCATTAAAAATTCGTTATATTGCAAAACTATGAATATTACTAAAATCGAGATAGATATACAAGGTGGCCCAAAATTATTCATCCAATTTTGTTTTCAATAACTTTTTTACTAAATCAAAAAAACAAAGAACAAAGAATTTCGTGCCAAATAATGTGTTTTTGCGGGGAATTCTTTAATATGAAGAAAAAAGCAGCCGAAAGTCATCGTATCTTGGTGGAAGTTTATGGTGAGCATGCTCTAGCTGAGCGAACGTGCCAGAAGTGGTTTGCACGCTTTAAAAGTGGTGATTTTGGCCGCGCCGCCAAAGTTCATGGATACCGAATCGGAGGAATTGCTCGATCAAGATCCGGCTCAAACGCAAGAAGAGGTTGCAAAAACTTTGGGAGTTGATCAATCAACCATTTCCAAACGTTTAAAAGCCATGGGAATGATCCGAAATTCAAATTTCGAAAAAAAACCGCACGAACTTATTCATAGACCTATTATTTTGAGTAATGGAAATCTTTATTTTGACTTTTATGCGGTAAGTAGTAGGTAGTATGAGCTATATTCGTATTTTTTAAAAACAAAAAAATAGAGGTGTGTTTATAATTTCCTGAATCGGTGTACATGAGAAGTAAGCGTAGATTTTCGAATTAATAATTGTCTCAAAAAAAAATAAAAAAATTGAAAAAAAATGTAACCGTAGCGAGACTTTTCTGAATTACAAGGTGGCGCAAAATTATTCATCTAATTTCGTTTTTTAATTATATTTTTTACTAAATCATAAATCTTCCGTTAGGGTGATTAATTTTTCGCCATTTTGTATGATATTTATTTCTGCCTGACAGCATCTACATGTTTATGTGGCAAACTGTATATATATAAGTATATATATAAGTAAGTATATATTAAGTGAGAATACAAAACAGAAATATTTTTGGAATGCATTTTTTTATTACAAATAATAAATTAATTTCATAAATTTTTTTTTATTTTTTTTTTTTTTGAAAATGATATCCGGTATTTGTCCGCGTGGCTACGAGTTCCATGGTCCATTCGATCAGTCCAAGTTTTGACTACTTTTTTCAACAAATCTGGCCATATGGCGTCAATGGTGGCTTGAGTGTTGCAATAAATCGATTGTTAAGCACGCTGTATGGCAAGTTGCATCGTCTTATTGGAACCAAATGTCATCGATCTTTAGCTGAGTAAATATTGGAAACAAAAATTCAGGCAGTAAAGCTCGATAGCACTCACCATTTACAGTATCGGCAGTTCCACATCGCGAACAAATTTTTTTTTTTTTAAAGTAAATTTCCACAATTTGTAAGCGTTAAACGGTTCATGATGCCTTGCCGAGTCTTGCTGAACAGAAATGTCAATACATTCTCAGCTACCAAACATAGCTGTTCTCATGCAACTAAAAACAACACCTGATATATCTCGGCAACATTTGTCGCCTAGTGTGCACGCATGAAAAATCCTCCAACTTGAATTGACGCCACACACTAAACATGCCCCAAATACGTTTGTAGTGCCAGCCATAACACAAAACAAAAAACGAAGAGCGTAAGCAACTTTAAACACAACTGGCAACACTCATTTCATTGCTTTTGCATAATTAAGTGTTTTTTTTTTTCTTTTTTGTTTTTTTGTTTGCGCTCAAACTGCTGCTTTATTGCAGTTATTGTTGGTTTCTTTTCGTTAACGCAATGGTTGCAAAAAAAATCAAAAAACAACAACACAAAAATCAAAAGTGATTTCTTCAAATTGCTTTGCCGCCATTTGACTTTCTACACCCAACCACCCTTTAGTACTCAACTATACTAATTCGCTCGCTTGCTTCTTGTTATTGCTGCTGGCATGCAAACGGTTTGACTTTTTTTCTTTCTTGTAAGTTGTAAGTCATATGCATAATTGTCCACCTATTGTTCGTTAGTTGTTACTGTGTTGCGCATGGAAGTGTCGTGCCGTCGCCACTTTTTTTTTTGTTCGTTAATTTTTTACTCGTCTGCTTTTTTTAGTAATATTTTACTTGACTTCCAAGCAGTTGACTGTGTTGCTGAAGTACCATATTTCGTTGCCTAGCTGAAGGCGCACATTTCACTTTCTCATACTTAGTCATATTTGCTTAGCGAAATTTATAAAGGTTTCTTCTGTCATTTTGTGCATTTTCTTTCCACTTCTTCATGTAATTTCGCGTAATTTTCATGCAAATGTATGCGCCTCGAGGCATGTGGCATTTGGCATGTGGCATATGTCATTAATGTTGTGATTAGTGTAGTAACCTCTTTTGTATTTAATGCGCTATTAATTCTGCTACGAATAATGCTACGACATGGACGGCAGTTTCGTTTCATCTCTGCTGCCACACAGAGCTAATGATACTGCTTTTCTTTTTTCCACTTAAATAATCCCTCATTCGTATGCCTTTTGAATAATATTAAATGTATAAGTAGCTTACTTCCGTAGTCCGAGGCTTAACCACAACCAATAATATTTTTTTTTAAACTCGCACTTTATTGTACCGAAATTCAATATAGCCCATTGCAGTTTTCGAGGAAATTTTGATTAAAAAGTTGAAAGTGTTGATGATAATTTTTTTAAATTATATAATATTGCAAAATTAATATATACATTTCAATTTATTAAAATTAATATTTTTATAAAATATTTAAAATATATATTTAAAAAAAATCAACATAAAAAATATTGCGAATTTTGAAAAAAATTATGTGCCTTAATTATGCGAGCCAAGTGTTGATTACCATCTTCTGTCTGTTTGGTATAGGCAAACAAAACTCCATTTTCTTATATAGGGTTTTTCAGTAAGAGCGCTTCAACTTTTGAAATTTTTTGAATAAAACACAAACGGTTTGACTTTTTTAACTAATTTTTTTTTTATTATCGAGTTTGAACATATACATTTAAGTATGAAATTCGATTTCTTTTGCATGACCACCGCGTGCACGTTTTACGAAGTCCAATCGTTGAACCCTATTTTCGACCACTCTTTTGCATAAATCGGCCGAAATTCCAGCAATTTCGCGTTCAATATTGGCTCTGAGCTCACAAATCGTCGCCGGCTTGTTACTGTAGACCAATGACTTTACATAACCCCAAAACGAGGCGGCTTGTTAAATGGACCGTAAAATGGCCGTAATGCTCTTAAAGTAGGAGCAACAGAACGATTATTTTCATAAAAAATTTGCACGATTTGCAATCATTGCTCAATTGTGTAGCGTTCCATGCTGAAATGTATACTAATGAAGTTTACAAATGACAAGCGAAAAATAAAAAATATTGCGTCGTTCGCCCTCCCTATCGGAAAAAAGTTGAAGCGCACCTATTAAAAAACCCTATATAAACGAAGGGCACAAGGGGCAAACGTCTTACATTTTTATTTTGCTATTTTTCCTATTTTTCTTATTTTTTAACATTCGAAAAAATGGGATAAATAAAGTTTTTAGTTTTTGAAAATATCTGGTATTTGGCACTAAGAAAGAACAACTAATAAGCGGAATTTCGTTTTACCTTCTAAAAGACACAAATTACTTAATAGTTCTGCATTGCAAATTGTACATTTAGTAAGCTTTAAAAATTGAATAACATTATTTAATTCTGTGTGCATCAGAAGCACTACCAACCTCATAACTTTCAGCTGACTTTAGTTGAACGGAAAAAAATTAAATTAAAATCTAGACTTATCAATGACTCCAGTTATGGTATAAAAGTAAATATAATAAAATAAAATAAAAGTAATAATAATTTGCCCAATTTACATCAGCAACAATAATTTATACAAAAACCAGAACTAAATCAAAAGGCACTACCTTTCTAGGTACAGTACAAACAAATCTCGCATGCTGTGAGCAGAATAGGGAAGTGTTAATTAGAGCGTAGAAATACTTGCAACCAAAAATTGCGACATACTGAAAAAGAATTCAGAAACAAATAAACAACCACATACATATGTATTTAAACAACAACTGACAACGTAACAGCAATGAAGACTCAACCGAGTGGCTGACTGAGTAACCAACAAACTGACATACGGACTGCCTCCGGTGAATGGAATAACTGACTTCATGCAACGTTTTACATTCATAGCAACAACAACACTTTGTGTATAGAACTAAAATGAAACTGTGTCGGGAAAGTATGCAACATTGCGCGCAATAACGATGCCATTTGAGAAGCGATAATGATTGAGTGGAACAGAGTGGAGGAGTATCTGACTGCCTATGTTAGGTGGCTTTTGTGACGATGTCGCCGCGGGCGACGTGGGGCGCGGACGTAAAAAGGATTTTCGCACGACACATATTTTCGAACTTTTACACTTACCAGGAAATACACTTACATACACTGTGTACAAAAAATAAAAGGAAGGGCGAAAAACAAGCGTTAGCGACGCATGCAAGTTTTTTTATTTTTCTATTTTTTATTTTTACTTTAAATCTATACACACATAAAGGGGCTTCAATTAGAGATTTAGATTAAAATTTATATTTAGAATTTAATAAAATGTCCGATAATTGGGCGCATAGTGTCCAGCTTACTAAAATAGCTTATCCTATGCTCAGAAAGTACTGAGAATGTTTAAATGAAAAAAAAAACAGAGTTAAATTTCAGGCAAATTTATTTTATCTCCTTCAAAATATGACCAGTCTGAAGCAACACACATGTGCCAACGTAACACAGTCCTCCATGCACCCCTGGTAGGCCGACGAAGGGATGGCCTTCAGCTCCTTCGCCGCATTCTCTTTGAACTCCTCTATCGACTGAAATCTCCTTCCACGAAGTTGTAACTTTAACTTGGAAAACAAAAAGAAGTCGCACGGGGCCATATCAGGTGAATACGGTGCTTGCACGATGGTATTTACTTGCTGTTTCGTCAAATAATCCAGCACAATTTGGGCTCGGTGCGATGGCGCGTTATCATCATGCAAAATCCAAGAATTATTTGCCCACATTGCGACGTACAGCTTCTCTCAAAGGCTTCAAAACGGATAAATAGTGACAGATGTGTGTCTTACAGTCCTACCAACATAAGAAAAAATATGGGCCGGTTCCCACGTGCGCGCTCGTTTAAATTAAACAATCCCGGTACTTTATGATCATTGGGTATAACAAAATTCAAGATCTCCATTACAAGATAGTTGAACGCCTACTAAAAAGTCACCAAAATCGGCAAGCTACTCTCTATTGAAAGCAATTTGTGGCTATTCATCCCTGAGAAATCAAAGCTAAGAATGTGCAATGTGCCAAAACCTCATTAGATAAAGCAGGCCTACTATCATCGTATTTCAAAAACACTTTCACGAATCGAAACAGCAACCAACCATATGAAATAAAATAAACATATATTTTTTTTATTTCCTTGTTCACTCCGCTTGTGAGCAGGGGCCCGCGACAAGACTCTTCCATCGTGATGTCGGCATCTTCTGGTTCGCGCAACATCGACCTTCTCCAAGTAATGTTTGACCGACCGCAACCTCTGCTCCTTTGCGGGTTCCAGTCCGGTGCCATTTTCGCCAGTTCTAAGTGTGTATCCTATCCATAGCCATTTTCTGTGTTTGGTTTTCCATAGGATGGGCTCCTTATTTGTTGATCTCCACTGCGCGTCGTTGCTGATGGTGTTCGATCAGAATATTCTACAGATGATGCGGAGGCATTTTTTAAAGAAAGACTGTATCCTCTATGTGATGATGTTGGAGACCAGCCATGTTTCACTTCCTTACAACAATATTGATTTGCACACATGAGCTGAATATTCGCAGTTCAGTGCGCCTGGAGATTTTCGAACTCTCCCGTACTGTATGCATTCGCCCGAACTTTACCCTTGCTTTGTTTAGCCTACAGTTGACATCTTCTCCTGCTCCGACGTCTGTCGTGATAGTGCGGCTGCTTTCGACAAATTCCACCGTCAACCATTATATGGCTTGCTTTATTGTGGTTGAATCTCATAGCCTTCGTCTTGGCGATGTTGACCTCCAGTCCGGCAGTGCGTGCCAGCAGACTAGTCTGTGCGGCTTTGCTGGCATGTCAGTGAATTTGTGAGGGAAGAGGCAGATGTCATCGGCGAAGTCCAGGGCCTCAAGATGTCTGGTGAAACTCTATACGATGCCTCTTTTGAGCAGATCCACTTGCCTCATAATGTTGTCTAGGACGATGGCGAAGAGAAGAGGCGACAGAGGACAACCTTGCCTTACGCGTGCGTTGGTGGTGAGTGAGTCGCTGATGTTGTCGTTGTGAAGCACTACCGGTTCGGAGTTGTCGTAAAGAGCTCTGATGAGATGGATTATCTTAACGGAAACTTCATTTCTACTCAACGCCAGCTACTGGTTGTTCTACTAGGATGCGATTGGTGTTGGCTTGGTCAACACAGCTTCGGTGAGAAAAAAACAAAAAAAAAAAATGAAAAATAGTAGAAATCAAGTATAAGATAAAAGCCCTAAATAATAATTAGTCACCAGAACATGACCACGGAAAATAATTAAAAACATGCCCGATAGCGCCACAATATTTCTACGGAACATCTTTCTATGTTCTTCCTCTTCGTTTATTTAAGAAAATTCCTACACTTGTTTCCGCCTCATACGTTAGAATCGATCAAATGCATGTCTTACATATTCTTATGCTCCCATCACCCTAAAATACTAGAGCGTGGAAAGTAGCTCGAAGTAATAGCAGGCCCTAAACCAAAAAAAGACGCCGCACTGACAACATCATATCGACTTATTAACCTACTGCCCACTATTTCAAATATCTTTGAAAAGTTTCTTTTGGACCGCATTGACCCACATTGACGCAATTAAATCTAATACCACAGCATCACCTTGGATTTGGACGTAGTCATTCAGTGATACCACAAATCTACAAACGACAATATAGATCAAAAAAGTCCGTGTACAGCTGCAAGGTATATCTTGATGTGGCAAAACAAGTTTTGCCTACTGGTTGAAAGCCAAATGACTACTACCAAATATTGGAAAGCTATATAGAAGACGAAAAATTCTATGTAAGGTACAAGTACAACGATGCATCCTCTGGCAAAAAGCCAATGAACGCACGAGTTCAACAAGGAAGTGTATTGAGCCTAAGGAAGAATGGATATTAAAGAAGACAATGCAGTCCAAGGCCTACAACAATAAGAAAATGTATAACATCCCCCTTAGAATATGTAAGCCTGGCGTGCATCTATACACTAGGAATCACCATCGACGAGCGATTAAATCCACATGACGAATATTTAGGAAATATATAGTAGTAAACGAGTGCACCTGTAGTAGGTAATTACTGTCAATAATATTTACCTTTACATTTTTGTGATTTTGTAATACCAAAAATATAGGGCATAATTACTTAATGTATTAAGCCAGTTGCAGCCGAATGGGTTGGTGCGTGATTACCATTCGGAATTCACAGAGAGACGTCGGTTCGAATCTCGGTGAAAGCAAAATTAAGAAAAACATTTTTCTAATAGCGGTCGCCTCTCGGCAGGCAATGGCAAACCTCCGAGTGTATTTCTGCCATGAAAAAGCTCCTCATAAAAATATCTGCCGTTCGGAGTCGGCTTGAAACTGTAGGTCCCTCCATTTGTGGAACAACATCAACACGCACACCACAAATAGGAGGAGGAGCTCGGCCAAGCACCTAACAGAAGTGTACGCGCCAATTATTTATTTTTATTTTTATTAAGCCAGTTGTAATATCAAATAATAAAAAATAAAATAAAAAATTAATAAAATAGCATTATTTAGCGCCTCTAAAGTTAGTGTGTGGAAGTGTCAAAGTCCGATCGTTTTCTAATTTCTTGCCTATATTGCAAGTTTTACGCCCTGAACTACAATACGTCGTTGTATATTTTTCCAAAGTCTACTCATAATTTACAAGCACTATAAAACAAATTTGGTAAATTGCTATTTCAAAATTGATTTGATAGCTGTCATCCATTTACCACCACCTTAAAATAATCAATACCACATAATTCCTGCTGTACCTAACTTAAACCTCTATTGTTACCATTTAAAATCAGCCTCAATTTAAGGCAGCGAAATAGTAACGCACCGAAATATAAAAACAGCGCTGATTGATCGCCATCTACCACAAAGGGGACTTTTTCTTTTAATCGAGTCATATCTTCTTTTCAGAGCCACTATTTTTTTGCGAAAAACTGAGAGTATTTAATTATCTTAAAATAAATTACACGCTTCAATGAATATACAAAAAATTTTTGAAATCAAGAAAATAAAAGTAGCGGCGCAACACCTGCTCAAACGTGGCTCCCTTAATTTGTGCCGTGGAATGTACAGCCTCTTGTAATCAACTGAAATCAACCAGGCAAAAATGTTTCATCAAAATAAGGTATTCCGCTTTACACTTACCTATTTTCACGCTACAACAAAAAAACTGCGCTCAAGTGGGAATATTTATATTCTTTACATTTATTTCATATTTGGCCATTTTTTATATAATTACATGGATACAAGTAAAAGAAAGCGTCTTGCAGTCGCTGGTTGTTCCATATATCTCCAAAAAGCACCTTCCTCTTGTTAAGCGAGTCATCTAAGCCAAACGCTCTTCCTAAAATACCCGAAATCTCTGAGGCAGAGCGCCGGTTTTGTAGAACGTAGTATGAGAGAGATCGGCATCCATGAGGCTCGTGTTGTGGAATCCACGTTAAAAAATCTGTATCACAATTTTTTTTTTTTAATTTTATCAACAGCATTTTTGGGAGTTTTCTTCCGTAGAGAAAAGTGTCGAGCATTCGTTATATGGAGAAATTGCAACAAGCCCACTAGCGAATTAAACGCACTGTACCTCATCCGACTGAAGATTGAGCTTTCGCATATTTAATACTAATTCACATAAAGCCAAGTCTCTTACCCCATTTCTGCTGAGAAACTCGTAATAATTTGCCTTTTCCAACAAAAAGATTTTCTGTCCAAAAAAAACCACAATGTCTGACCGCCTGACTCTTAGAGTCCAGACAGCGAATGTTTCAACGGTCTCCGCCGCTTACATTTATTTGCCAGATTCATTAAAAATTCCAAAGTTTCTCCAATGTAAGATTGTATGCGTTGCGTATACAGCAAATTTGAATTTTAAACGACGAATAACACTAGTCTACAAGGAAAAGTATCCGAAATAATTTAAACTAATATCTGCTTCTCTGTCCATGCAAAATTCGGATTGATAACTAAAATTAATTTATTAGTTTGAGTTTTTACGATAATCGTATCTTTCGTGTTTAATGGAACCAAGCCGACAAAATTTAACCAACATTCAGACCCAGAAACCAGACTATATATTTCCGAAGGTTTATGATGCGCTGAATCCAAATCTGGTTTTCGAGATATCCTAACCTAAAAGTGCAAAAAATACAAAAAAAAACATGAAAATTTCAAAATCCGATATCTCTGCGAAAAAAAATGATATTTGAGCAAACAAAACGCCATTTGAAAAAAGAAGGATTGTATTTAAAGATGCCATCCTTTAATTTTGGTGAAACAAAACATCTGCAAGGCTACATAACCTCAAATATGGGCAAAAATGGGGTTTTTGCACTTTTAGGTTAGGATATCTCGAATACCAGAGCTGATAGAGCAATTCTGAGGCCAGATTTGGATTCAGCGCATCATAAACCTTCGGAAATATATAGTCTGGTTTCTGGGTCTGAATGTTGGTTAAATTTTGTCGGCCTGTGTAATCGTTCGGTTCTAGAATTGGAATAGAATAGAATTATTTTTGAATATGATATTATAAATATAATAGATAATATAATAATTTTTTCACAACAACTCTAACATGTCTCGCTTATATCACTGGTTTAGTGCCCATATTGAAAAACCCTGTACGTAAATATAAATATCTATGTATTGTCACACAGGTAAAATCCATTATGGCTGTGTGTATAATTGGAAAAGTTGGCCTCATTTACAATTGCCTGTCAGCACATTGATTCGTTACAGTTTACATTGCACTGTGTTTTTTTTTCTTTTTTGCTTTGCAATGCTTCGCTCCTTTGCAAAACTTTCATTTGCAAATGCGTGTGGGTGTATTTGCGCCCATTCGTACATAGTATTTACGAGTAGATTGACGGCAGCTGCTCACTTACACGCTCCCCTACACCTCCGTATGTTAGGGCCGTCGAAATATACGCACCTACGTTTTTTTTTTGCCATTACCGCCTCTGCGCTGGCCCACATTTAACGAAAGTTCCTCCTTCGTCGCAATCAAGAAACAGTTAGTTTCAATGCTTGAGGTATTAAAAAAAAATCACTAGTTGGCGCACACTCATACACTGCATATATTAGGCAGACAGCAGCTGATACACAGAGAAAAACTTGCTGCAAAGCGCTTCAACTCCCATTAAATTCAATCATAATCATTTGGCTCTCCTGGCGCATAAACTCGTGCACAACTCACACATGCATACATGCACACATGCACACATGCTCGTATGCTTTTAATTAAAACTAAACTTAACTGCTCTCACACTACCTTTCCGCTGCCTTCATACAGGCAAATACTAGATAAAAGCAAAAATACCATTAGGTTATGTAAACTATCTCGCGTCTGCTAATACGTGCATACAACTCTAATTTTATTTCATTCATTTCATCTTGCCTCATCACACATCCTTTGGCGCGATTTATTCAATTCGAGCTAAAACAAAGAACTGCAATTAAAACTTGAGTTTATTGTAGAGTTTTTTTGTGCTGCAGAGAAAAGTCTGAATATATTTGTTTATCTACATACGTGTGTAGGTATTTTTGCTAAATTATACTTTCATAGTTTTTTCTGTCTAGTGATTATATCTGCATGTATTTATGTTGATGACAACTTGGCTTATTAGCCATGAGTAATTACTCGCATCAGTTTTAGCAAAGGCTAAATAAGATAAAATAGCATACAAAAACGGGTTTTTTCATCGGAAGCATAAGGATTATTGCATCTTAAAACTACTGCTACTATTTCGAAAAAAATATAACGATTTACATGAGCTGTACCGATTTAAAAAGACCACCAAACGTGAGGTTCTTCATGCTATTATTTACTACTTTCGAAAGATGGTTTAAGGAAATCTTAAGGCCAAATTTTGATTTTATTTTCCCAAATATCAGCACACCTCTGTTACGTTGAGTCTGTTGATAAAGTTGATAAATTGTTTACACATTTCTATGCATCGTAAACTCTTCTCTTCTCATCTCAGATGATTTTTGGAAAAAGTATTTTTAAAACAAAGTCTATTCTTAAAAAGCTTGATTTTTGAGATAGGATGATTATACCACAACAGAGGTAGAAGCTGCAATCACCAAAAATCTAAAGAAACAGTTTTTCACTATCTGTGTGAGTCACCAAGTCTAGATCCTCTATGACATAGAACTCTCGATGGGCAACAAAAAATTGCAGAAAAATAATTTACGTCATAGGCAAATTCATAGTCAAATGAAGATGGTTCGACTAATAAAAGGTAGTGGTTCTTCAAGTGATGTATCAAAATGGCATCTTTTCTGATAATTGAGTCTGTGCTATGTCAGACAATACTTACACCACCACCACCTTAAAATAAAAGAAAAAATCATAGTTCCAGTGGAAAAATCGCAACTTTTTTGATAAAGGACGCTAACATACACATATACGAGGGTTACCTGTTCGATTTTGTGGATACTATATTACATAATCTGTTATTCGAAATTTGTATAGAAAGTTTGGGTATTTTTTAGCATAAACTTAAATATAACACCTTCAGCGAGCACTTTGAGCACTCAAGAGATCGAATCAATGGGTAATCCGTCTTACAACTCTGATTTGGTAGCTAATGATTTCTGTTTGTTCCCGAGCATCAGAAATGAAATGCGAGATGAATGTCATTCAACACCTGAAGGTACTGTTGAAGCCTTTAAAGAGCTCCGTTTTCGAGGTATCCACTTGGGGAAGTGGCGGAGTGGGGGAAAAATGCTTTGAAAATTGGTTCAAGCGAATACAGAAGTACATGGACTTCCAAGGAGAATATTTTGAAAAACAGTAAAGCCATTCCCATTATTATTCTAGTGTATTTCAATTACTGGGCGCAAAGTATAAAAGGCAACTCGTGTACGTCATATAAGTAAAATTTATGTATTGTGTTGTTCACTCTGTCAAAAAAAAATGCCAAGAATTGCAAACACAGCCATTTAAGGTATTGCGCTTTCATTATGAGCTTTTCTGGTCAGGTACTCAACAAATATCATCAAAATTTCCTTAGTATTCGCATAGTATGACTCCAGTTGACTTTTTCTATCTCCAAAACTAAAATTATCATTTCGATCGAGACTCCCATTAGGCTGCTGCGGAGTGACAGCTCCTTTTCTATGATTTGGCATTTTGCGTTCACAATGGGCTTCGAACCCACCACTACGCATAATTCCGCATGGCTATGGGACCACTTTATATAATAAGAGTGGCTTATAGCTTTATTAAAATTGTATTTATAAATATAATAGGACTATGAATAAGTTCGTGCGGTTTTTTTCGAAATTTGAAACTTTATTGACGTAAAATGGTTACAAATTTAATATTCAAAGTATTGTCCATCGCTTACTACTACTTTTTCCCATCTTTCTGGCAATTCACGGATTCCCTTTGTGAAAAATTCGGTCGGTTTTGCCGCAATCCACGAATCGATCCATTTTTTGACTTCATCGTAATTACGGAAGTGCTGGTCAGCCAGGCCATGTTGCATCGATCGGAAGAGATAGTAATCGGATGGCGCAAGGTCTGGACTATACGGCGGGTGGGGTAGGACATCCCATTTGAGCGTTTCTAAGTATGTTTTGACCACTTGTGCAACATGTGGCCGAGCATTGTCATGTTGCAAAATAACTTTGTCGTGTCTATCGGCGTATTGCGGCCGTTTTTCTCGCAGTGCTCGGCTCAAACGCATCAATTGTCGTCGGTAGACATCCCCCGTAATCGTTTCATTCGGTTTCAGTAGCTCATAATACACAACACCCAGCTGGTCCCACCAGATACACAGCATAACCTTCAGGCCATGAATATTCTGCGCCGACGTCGATGTTGAAGCATGGCCAGGGTATCCATACGTTGCCCGACGTTTTGGATTGTCGTAATGGACCCACTTTTCATCGCCAGTCACAATTCGATGCAAAAAACCCTTTCTTTTGTGCCGTTGAAGCAGTTGTTCGCATGCCATAAAACGGCGTTCAACGTCTCTTGGCTTCAATTCATACGGCACCCAATGGCCTACCTTTCGGATCATTCCCATGGCTTTTAAACGTTTGGAAATGGTTGATTGATCAACTCCCAAAGTTTTTGCAACCTCTTCTTGCGTTTGAGCCGGATCTTGATCGAGCAATTCCTCCAATTCGGTATCCATGAACTTTGGCGGCGCACCCTCGCGTTCTTCGTCTTCCAAGCCAAAATCACCACTTTTAAAGCGTGCAAACCACTTCTGGCACGTTCGCTCAGCTAGAGCATGCTCACCATAAACTTCCACCAAGATACGATGACTTTCGGCTGCTTTTTTCTTCATATTAAAATAATGAAGAAGAATTCCCCGCAAAAACACATTATTTGGCACGAAATTCGACATTTTCAAGTGTGGTAAAAATATTGTTGTTTACGCTTCAAATAAAAAACTTATACTGACGTTTGTGCCTTACGACAGTAGCTCTCCAATGAATGTTTGGAAATGTGGATCGATGGAATAATAATCAAGTTACGCCATCTGTTGTAAAACCGCACGAACTTATTCATAGTCCTATTAATTAAAATATATTGGTTGAACTAACATAATTTTTATATTTTACTCTTCTCATTTCAGGTAAGTCTTTGAAAGATAACAACTTATGGATTTCATAAAAGTCCTCAGCTTTGTATAAAAATTGTAAGTATTTTTCGAATGGTATTTGGCACAAGTCTCACCGCAGTGATATACACAGCGGACAGGGGAAGGAATGCACACCCACAAAATTCTAGAGATGAGGCTTTGTTAGATTTTGAAGTTTCCTCGAGCGCCTCACATTTACTCATGGCCAAATGTATCTCGCAACCTTGCACCTTTTTGTACCAACCCAGCGCTGACTGAGTTGACGAGAAGCGGAGGAGAAGGGGTTCTCGTAACCTTAACTTGCGGCGAAAACACTTCGAGGGCCCCATGTAATTTTTGCAGTGCCCCTGCAACCAAACACTACCAAAATTAGCCTGAAATAAAAATTTGTGGATGCGGTCGATAGTAAGCGAGCTAGTTGCGAACGCACCATCATAGAGCTCAGGACTTTAAATGGCGCTTGGCTGTTGGAATAAATATTTACTACCTTACACGAGTATTCAACCAATCAACCGTTTATTTGATTGCGGCTAGCTCGCTTCGAACATACTGCTGTGGTAGAATACCACGAAATAAAAATTGCC
The DNA here is from genome assembly GCF_027943255.1 of Anastrepha obliqua. Taxonomy (NCBI): domain Eukaryota; kingdom Metazoa; phylum Arthropoda; class Insecta; order Diptera; family Tephritidae; genus Anastrepha; species Anastrepha obliqua. The sequence goes on from NC_072895.1 coordinate 57,989,231, forward strand.
AAAAATCAACGCGATTTTTGAGCCACATGAAACTTTCACTTTATCATACCAAAATTCAAAGGACTAAAAAAACCTGCATACTCTGAATTTTTTCTAAAAATTCTGATTAGAAGGTGTGAACCTTTGATGAAATTGCTTTTAATTGGCATATACTTTACTTAGGATTTATGTGGTTTTTGTAGGAGAATTAACTATATTTTCATAAAATAACTATTAAAATTAAAGAAGAAACAAATAAAATTTGCAATAAGTCCTATAGTTATTTAATGCTGTGTATACATATATTTAAAATATTCAAGGCCAAATGGTTCATTTGCTTATTGCATTATTATTGAGTATTACACAAATCAAAGCCAAAAATACCAAATACCAAAGGCAACGCCTAACTAATATTGCATTATTTATAGAATTTTATGTAGTCTAATATTTCAAACCAATGCGGCTAGAGCGTAGAGACGCAGCAGAACGCAACTGCAAATTATTAGTTTACTACAACCACAACTATGCTTATTGTGGCATGAACAGCTAAATAAATAGAAATATAAATGGAGTTTATGGGTAGTGGGTTGGTTGAACAAATGAACAATTGTTAAGTGGTTACGCCATTTTGGGTTTGTTAAAGGAGTGACAATACTGCGATTGCATGGATGAATGGATGAAGTTGTGGAATAGAAACGAAAACGTGTACATACTTCTAAAAATGTTTATAGTATGCGTATGCGTGTGTGGGTGTACGTGCTTACTGAGTGCACAAATCGAAATAGGAAATCTAAGCCATTTGCAAATAAACCAAACAATGAGTGACAGGCCGTCAACGAATGATAGCGTTTGGTACCCCTGCAGCAGCTCATTTCATTTCAATTAGTGCAACGCTAAAATGGCGAACGCCCATTCCATTGACACAGCTACATTGCAGTTGAGTTACAACGGCAATTTAACTAGCCCTCACACACATGCGGATTCAAACCCTGTAGGGAGTTCACTGTCACTGAACCAGAAAACAGAACTGCTTTTTATTCCATTCTATGTATTTGGTCTATGTAAGGAAGTGGTTGCAGTATAAGTAAATTGCCCGCCCACAACATCCTTTTTTTCGATAGTTCGGAAATGGTATTGCATAACATACTTGGACACATTAGTATGAGTATTCGTATATTCGAATTTCGATTTTTTTGTGGCGATATGTTGGTATTCATGTCTTTCACTCATGTCGACAAGTTCGGCCATTTTGAATATTCAGTTAATTGTTGTCAGCTGCTTTGCTTGCACGGGTTTCGGCTCGTCTTCGATTTTTACCTATTCAAAAAGATGGATCAAAGAACCTGTTTAAAATTTTGTGTGAAAAACGAAATTAACGAATGTTGACTGTGTCATACGGAGAAGCCACTTTGGACCAAAGCAACTTTTATCGGTGGTACAAAATGTTCTCACAAGGCCGAGAAGATGTAAACGACGAAAAGCGTGCCGGACGCCCGAGCGGTTCAACAACAGACGAAAAAATTTATGAAGTGAAGAAAATGGTATTGGGCAATCGTCGAATCACCGTTAGAGAAGTTGCTGAGGACCTAAACATATCGATTGGTTCGTGCCACTCGATTTTTTTCAATGATTTGGGCATGGGACGGGTCGCCGCAAAATTCGTACCAAAAGCTGCATCGCATGAACATTGCTAATGAGATGTTAGACTCTGTCGACCCAACGCGACAACCCAAATTTGCTCCAGAGGATCATAACTGGTGTCGAATCGTGGGTTTATGGTTAGGACGTGGAAACTAAAGTTCAGTAATCTCAATGGAAGCTGCCGCACGAACCAAGACCGAAAAAAGCGCGCCAAGTTCGGTCGAATATAAAAGTTGACTTTTTCTTGTTACCGAAGCTGAAGAGGCCCGTGAAAGGACAGGACGACGCGAGCTGAACAAGATAAAAATAAAAAAAGATTTTTTGAAGTGCTTCGAAGATTGGATAAAAACGTTGACACAAGTGAATAATATCTCAAAGGAGCTACTTTGAAGGGGACAAAATAGATATTAATCAATAAATAAATAATTTTTGAAAAAAGTTCGCGTTACTTTTTGAACACACCCCGTACTTATTAAAAACAGTTTAAAAAAATGTTTATTTGGTAAAAATTTTTGGAGATTGACGAGATAAAGACGGTATCGAAGGAGGAGCTGAACAAGATAAAAATAAAAAAAGATTTTTTGAAGTGCTTCGAAGATTGGAAAAAACGTTGACACAAGGACAAATAAATAATTTTTGAAAAATCACAAAATTCGCGATACTTTGAGAACACACCTCGTACTTATTAAAAACAGTTTAAAAAAATATTTCTTTGGTAACAATTTTTGGAGAGAACATTTGTTTGTTCCTTTTTTTCTTATTTTTTTCAGAAACAAAGAATCCCTGAATTTCTTTTTTTTTTTTGTTTTTTGTTAAAACTTTTTGGGGAAACCAATTTTTTTGTCCGATTTGTTTCATGAATAGCTAAGACATTGCTCAGTAATCTCTGAAGCTTTCGTAGTGCGATTCTTATAACTTTTCGAGTTATATTTAAGTATGTACTATACCAAAATTCTCAACATTGAACAAATACGAGAACTATTAAGTTTTCTCAAAATTTTATCAGTTGACTTCATAATATACTAATAAGTAAACCAATTCACAGAAAGAGTGACGACAATGTCCAAAATACTTGAACACTCGACGCCAAACCGCTCACATAGGTAGATTACCTTGTAGCGCTTGTTCGCTATGAAACACACAAAAATTCATAACCCATTGTGATACCGCAGAAGGAAATTGTGTTGATCTCTCAAAAAACCAATGTAAAGATCCTAGATTTATTAATGATAATAGTTTGAATTTTTTGTATACACCAACATAATCTCAATTTTTTCGTTAACAAACCATAGTCATAACCCCTGTTACGTCAGCCAAGCAGATGATTCTTTCAGATTCGCTGGGAGCCAGCTAACGGTCTGCTCATGGTCTCACGTTCATAAACCTTTCATCCTGTGATTTCCACAGTGCTGATATCTTCCAACGCATTGAAGAATTGTCTACCGAAAGTTGTGAATCTTCGCCTGGATAGATCAGAACAGAAGCTGAAAAATCTTCTATGTTTCTTTTCATATGCGCTTATTATTATATAGCATGTCTATGCTTATTTTTGGCTGAACAGGCTTTCCAAGAGTCGGCCACAATTGCCGGACGGTGCTGCTGGTAGGTTCGTAACGTCATCTTTCCTTTGCTATGCTTACAAATTTCTCAGAAATAAGTAGTCTACATGTTTGTAAGGGTATACCCGTGTCATTGGCTATGTGCTCGTTAGTTAGTAAGTGTATTGCCGAGTCTCACTGATTCATCGGTCTTCACTCTATGTCGAAATGGCCAGAAACCAATGCTACATTTGGGTAAAAGGACTCAGCTATCTCGTTAAGAGATGTACAGCGCATTTAATTGCTACTTTGTAGATGACCCACTGCTTCATGAGGGATTTTATCGCCGCCTGACTGTCAGTTAAATTGCAGATAGCAACGCCACTGTGCCAGTGCCACATAGGACTTCAGTCTGTTTTAGTTCCTTTTTTTTACAATAAAATGAAATATATAATAATTTTTTGAATCTTTGTACTTTGTAATACTAGCACCTGGCAGCTAAAGTTTTCTTTATTTATAACACTTGATAGTACTTGGTTCTTCTTTTATTCGTTCCAAGTGGAGTCCTGTAAAATAAAGTGGATGGCTGCTGTGAAGCTAATTTTCATTTGTGTTAATCTAAAACTAAAAATTCAAACGTTTTTCTACTCTAAATGGTTCCTTTTCTCGTTCGATCTACTATTATAATCTTAGTTAATACAAACGAAAGTTGCAGTGCTGTAAGCAAGAAAATACATACATAATTGAATTTTCATTTTTTAACGGTAAATCAAAATAAGAATTTTTAATGAGAAAAAATGTTCGTAAACCGAAGCGAGAACTACGAGTATAGCGAATAATATGTACGAATTTCAGACCGGTTGGTTTAATATGGTTTTATATCTAAAAGTAAACTAGTTGGAAAACAGTTTTTTTAAGAAAAAGGTGGTTTAAGATGTTACAATATAATAAACTAAAAACCTCTTCCTCTATTTGTTATAGCTTCGTAAGCTTTCGATCAACGATAACCAAGCAAAAAATTAAAAAACGGATTTTTAGTACTGTCACATAGGAATACAACCACTTTAACCGTCGAAGGAAAAGTCTTATTTTAACGCTTTATTTTGGTGCATAGAAGAAGTTTAAATATAAAAAAAAAATATTTTCAAACTGGGGCAACATCTCGACGACTGATCCAATCTGCGAAATTACCTGTTTTTTAAATTTCTTCACAAGTGGACGGTATTGTCGTAAAGTGTAAGACGTGCAAGAATAAACACAATTTTTTATCCTCTAATAAACTAACTAACGTACACAAAGTTTAGTAAATCTCATTTTGTAGCAATGATGCACTTTAAACAAAGTTCGCTTATACTGTAAAAGTATTCACCCTTTTGCACATATGACAATGGACATAGGAAGATACGTAACTTAATTCTGGCATTTAAATTGAATTTTGAGCTTTGGTGTATTGAGATACTTTTATTCGAATTTTATGACAAATATTTCTCAATACATTTTAACCCGTTATATCCCTCTGTTATGGGTATTTTCCCCCATTTTTCGTAAATGAGACAAACAAGAGCCATGTGTGGCATTAAGGAGCTAGAGTGTTAAAATATGCCCCGTTGTTTTTTACAAATAACTCCTGAGCACATCACATATCTAAAATGTATGAACGGCATAGTGCCTTATGCGGACTTAACGTACAAATGTCAGACTTTATTGCCGCAAAATTAAAAATTTGCTCTGAAAACTTTTTAGGGTGTGTTCAAGGTTGTCAATATCCATGTTTTAAGATATTTTTTTTTTGTTGATTGTATTCTTATTTTTTAATGTTATTCTTTTTTTCCTAATTTTATTCTTTTTTTATGTTTTTATTTTTATTTTTTAATGATAGGTGATAGGATGATGCTAATAGTGTTTATAGACTGTTGGGTGAATTTCAACATGTGTTTTAAGAATCCCGTTCATATTTCAAATTCTTTTGCACTGGCAAGGGTCTGTTCAGCTGCTCACTCAGTTTGCCAACGGCTCACCAATTCATTTTTTTCCTTGCAGGGAAATGTCCCTTCATCACACACACACTCACTTACCCGACTAAAATTGCAGTGACGAGCTTCCTGCTTGTCTTTGCAATTAATTACCCCCTGTTTTCGCTACATAAGGTACCTACTGCTATGAGCATGCCAAAGCAATGTGCCACATGGCACACACTCGCACGTGTACTATTACCACACTCACAGCAGAGGCAGTCTCATTCGAGCAATTATTGCTGTTGTCAAGTCCTAGCTTACCTCTCACAATCGACAGAAATTGCAGCGCATTGTCGTTGAGAGTATTTAGATAGCCATGCTTGTGTGTGTTTGTGTGTGTACATGCAAGTGCTGTTCACATAAATCACTGATTTGGCATGATTTGGTGTGGTGGATTAATGTTGTTAAGCAGACGCCGGTTTTCTATGCCATTTCCAGTATTTTTCAATTGTTTCCACACACACATGGATACTTACATACATACATTGAAATGCATTTGGAGTGTTATGCAAATTTGATCTGCTAATAAATCTAGGTATGTATATGTGTGCAATTTCTATACGGGTAGAAAAATCTGCCAACATAATTGCAAGCAATTCAAGCAATTATCTTTTACAAGCCAAAAGCAATTAAAACTCCATTATTAGCTCATTTCTATCGAGTCTACATATGTTGCTGCTTTTTTGTCTCATTAATATGTAGCAAATGAATGATTTAACTGAAAAGAGAAAATTGCAATGAAATCAAATTCATTGGAAATAATTCCTCTATTTATTGTCCTAACATTTCAATGCAAGGCATTTAGCAATTCCGGTAAAATATGCCAAGGATTCTGGGTAGTATGAAATAATTTGATATCCTATCAATGGGAATGTTTGCTTGCATCCAAATCTTATACCTATAATTCTTCTACTGCGTGGTGCCCAATTGGAAAATCGGAATTTGTGATATTGGTTAGAATTTCAGAATATTGTTTTCAATTTTTAAAATACAAAGCGAACTTTTCGTAGGAGCATATCATGGAAACTTAACTGCGTACTCCAAATAGCAGTTTATTGAGACTTGATACACTGCCAACTCTCTGCCGCTCGAAACCTTGAACTCAATGAAAGAGTGAATGAGTGAAATTTTTTTCAAAGTGGATGCAGTGTTGCTCACACAAAACATTTATTGAACTGAAGTGGCAATATTTCTAAAGCTTAGTCATTGAATGAGAAACCCCCTTTAAGAATATGTTTTATTCAATATATTTTTTGATTATTTGATTATAGAATTCTGGATTACTTTCTCATTGTCTTAGGCAAGCAATTTTGTTTCAATGTTTCATAGAATCATATAGAATCTAACATACCCGCCCACATAACAGCACTACATACCTGCGAATCCCACATGAGAGTGTTTTACGGCTGTTAATGCTTTTATTATAATACATTGCCAATGTTAATGTTGGTGTTGATTCTTATGTTCAATAAATTGTATGTACAAATCATGGAGAAACAATGTAGGGGATTATGTTGAGTCGTTTAAGTTACCACAAATGAATATTTACCTACAACAAATACCATTGTTTTTAACACTCACTCAGCAATTGTATGCCTTTCTCTTCCGAAAATGTATTGTTACTAAGTGTTGAAGTATTAGCCCGCTGGTTGGTTTTTATTAAAATATAGTTAATTGTACAACAAACACCTTCTAAAGTTTGTATAAAATTCGCAAGAGTGTTGGATGAAACCATTGAAACACGAATCAGGTATTTTCTTTTCTAGTATTATTTTAAACCTTATACGACGGTTAGGTTAGGTAAGGTTATGGTGGTAGTCGGTCCGTATGACCAACTCACTTAGACCTACATGGGAATCTCATTTACTTTTCTTCGTGGAACCATTTTGTGGCTCTTATTAAGCACAGGATTGGTCCCATGCCTACACCAGACAGTTCCGAAGATAATGGAAAAAATACTTACCTAGACAACCTGCTCTGATTTTAGCAAAGACTGGACAATTGCAAAGAAAGCGCTCAACTGTTCCTTCTTCTTCCTCATCACTACAACTTCTACAATATTCATGGGAGAATACTCCTAGTTTCAAGGAATGCCTGCCAAATAGTCAATGACCGGTGACATAAGCCACGACCTTTGAGATATCATCTCTTGAGAGGCTGAACAATTCCTTTGCCTTTTTCTGGCTTATTTGCGGCCATACTAGCCTAGCTGTTACGCATGTACCATACCTTCATGTCTCCATGACCTTTTGGCTTCTTGGATAATTGTTTTTTTTTTTTTTTTTATTAACAGTTTACTCGTGGCCATAGGCATCCCACTGATACTTTTGTCACTGAGGAGTTGTAGTGCAATACCTTTCCTTGCTAGCTCATCGGCTTCACAATTTCTTTCCGTATCTCTGTGCCCCGGAACCCGAATAAAGCTGACCTTGAATACGACGCTAGTATCATTTAGGGCGCGGCATTCCTATGCAACCTTGGCATAGCCGCACTCATTGATTTAATGGCCGCCTGGCTATCCAATAATATATTTCTAGTCGTTTTTGTTACGGCATGCGTATTTAGATATGTAACCACTTTTTTATGGCTAGGACCTCTGTCTGATAGACGCGGCAGCAGTCTGGAAGTCGAACGAATAGTTCTTATAGTCTAGCTTGGAACCATCTGTATACAAATTTAATTCCCCCCTTCTATATGGCCTTGGTGTCTGCCACTCCCTTCTTGATGGTATACTCGTCTTGAAGAGCTTGTCGAAGGTGAGTCTAGGAATAGAATAATCTATTTCTTGTTTGTGACTGTTCAGAGTGTGCAAAATACAGGCATGACCAAACCTCCGTTCTTTCTATAGCGTCATACTTTTGAGTCTCAGCGCCGTGTTTTTCTACGAAATTTAGTGCAGACAAATTGATTAGCACTACCAGCGCTTTGTTTGGGTTAGTCCTTAAAGCACCAGAGATGCATACAAAACCTGTTCTATGGACCTTACTCATGGTGTTAGCGTAATTCGCCTCTTCAGCAAATGGCCACCATACAAGTATTCCATGTTTATACGAGGGTTGCTGTTTATATTTCTGTCTTTAGGCACTCCTAATGTTAGCAGGCGCCATCCAATGTTTCCATTGGACATATTTTACCTTAAACGCACTCAGAACATTTTGCTGTGTAAGCCGATTAATGTTGTTCACAGTGGCTTTAAAAATTCAAACCCGGAAAGATGGAAATGAACTGCGACCATTTTTCACAATTTCCGACGTGGATTAAGAAGATAAGAATGCATAATCATTAAACGGCGAGCAAGCGCCATCCTTTAGTAAGTAAAAACATTCTACAATTAATTTTCTCGTAATCGTTATTCGCTCACCGACGAATTCCAGGAAGTGGATCCAAAATCAATTGTTGTGCCAGAAAATATTGATGCTGTGAGCGAAATACCTAACTGAGCAAGATCGTCATGTCGTAAGATTGAGGTATCCCTGGGCATTAGTATGACGAATAAGATTTTATATAATTTAAAGACGCCTTAAAGAGCTTATTTTTAATCAACTATAAAACCGTTTTCAACCACCAATGTTAATTTTTTAAATATAATATTTGTGGTGTGCGTCTTAATATTTTTTCATAAATGTAGGGGCTTACAGTTTTGCGCAATATGTGTTTTTATGGAATTTTTTCAAAACGGAAATACACACATAGGTTTGCTACAGCCTGCCGAAAAGCGACAGCTATTCAATTTTTTTTTCTTTTAGCATTTGCTGTTTTGTGCTCAAGGTTTCCGAACAAACTCATTCGGCTACGGCGCTTAGACTTGCTTACGCTGCCGTAATTTGGAAACGCTCTATCTAGTAGTAGCATGGTAACTCATATTAGACGCTTAGATCGAGTTCAAAAACTATTCATTAGCGTTTTGCTCTGTTCGTTAAACGTTCCGAACCTTTTGAGTCAAGTATGGTAATTCAGTTAAGGGTGCCTCCCTTTTGGAAAGATTAACTTTCCATGTGTCCATACGTAATATGCATCGATCTCAACAATGAGGAAATTGGTTCAATTCCAAAATATAATTAGTACAATTTGCTCCTTTGACTTGAGTCCTATCTGAGTTATATGATGGTTCTAATACACATCCTTCCCTGCCTAATCATTTTTAAGTAGTATTAAAAAGTTGTGATCTATAGTCAGTAAGAATTTTGTTCATCTGACTAAATAATTAAATTAAAGAAATCTAAATTAGCTCAAAACCAAACTACTTAAGAATTTCTGAATAATTCTGATCGTTTCACCGTTATTTACCAAAATCCGTTAGGAACTCGATTTGGTTAAAATATTATATGAATTAATGCCTTCCTATAATAAGGTAATGTTATGTATGTATGTGTGTATGAATAATATTTATTACTTTGCACTTCTATATTACTTTGCTCCGTCAAATCATCCAACAATTTGCAGCCAAACTGATTCTTCCAATCCATTCACCAAAATATTCCCTTTAAAAAGTTCAAATTCTAACAACCTGTTGACCACTTGCCAACAACACTCGTAGGAGGAGTGCAAAGTGGAATTACGCAAATTAATTTGAGGCCAATTAAATATAATTCCTGTAAATAAAAGAAAACTACGCAGGCAGTTTGAGTAAGAAATATTTGCATATACATGCTTATATATATTACATATAAGTACATATACGTATTCATGTGCATATAGGATGTACGTATGTATGTATGTACTTTAATGCATGCACTTACCAAATTTTGCCGTCAAAGAAGTTGTGCATATGTATGTGCGCGCGCGTGTATGTGAGTTGATTGCGTGTGCTGTAAAATTCAAATGTGGCACAAAGTGCTAGCCAATATCAAATATGAAACACCAAATTGTGGCATACACATCTGCACATACGCTATGTACTATGAGTACGTATGCATATGTGGGTGTACATGTATATGTATACTTCGCAGTGAAGCATCAAATTAGTAAGAAAAAAATACTAGTTTACACATAGAATTTACTAAAGAAATCGAACTAGTCCGAAAAATACCAGATTTGTACCGATTATAAAACTATTTGTTCCTGCCTAGTTTATTTGGATTTAATCATTTAACTACCGTTTATTTTGATACTTTGTAAACAATTAAAAATTCTACTACTGCCACTACTACTATATCTCATCATCTTATAAAATAAAGTCCCGAAATACGTATATAATATAATAACTACGCACAGAATGTTCCGATTTGCAAGAAATTTTTGTTTTTTAAACCTTTCCTATCGGAGATGGTTAGTTTTGCCATGAATGAGAGAAGATTGTAGGTTGATTGAAGGTTTCTTACAGTTAAATGTAACAATTAAGTGTGAACAATTATATAATTTAAATGCCCAGCATAGTCCCCTCTACAGTTAAAATCCACCAAACAGATGATTCATGAACGCCTAATTATTGAGCATGTCGAGGTATCGATGTTCAAGGTTGTTCAGCAACACTTTGCGCCACGACAGCAATATTCTCAACAGAGCGTCCATTTTTGGTCCTTCAGTCATTTTTCTATCCTCGAAAGAGTCGGTTTCTTGAAATATTTTCACCCACCTTTGAATTGTCAACTTATTTGGACGATTATTTCCACCAAAAAAAATAACGGGTTATGTTGTTCTTAAAGATCAACCATTTTCATATATTTCAAGATTCATTAATTTTAACGTGCTATTCTATCGTGTAGAATTGCATCTCTATCTACTTGCTAAACGTTAAAGGTGCCAAAAAAGAACGGAATTATTCTTTACTGATATCTTGACGTCGCTTTTGAAAGACGCTTTACAATATGCTGACGAGATGAACGCAGCTTTGAAACGGCTTTATTTTTTGCCTATAAAATTACACTACAAAAGATTTAAGAATTCTTACTTCTGGCGTAGATAATAGTGCGCTTTTTCCATTTTCCAGTTCAAGTTAAAACATTTGAAATGAAATTTAGAAAGAGTTAAATTTTTGTAAGCATCTAGTTCCTTTAAATTCGACATTGATTTTTTTCATCAAGAAGTCTTAACTTCTAAAGCCGTTGAGACTCAATCTTGAAAAATATTGAAAAAATTTTGGAAATATGGAACAAAATTCCGAATATTAAATAAAGTAGCGCCCTTTTAAAAAATATTTGGTAGCAAAAATTAGGAACCTAATTAAACCGAAATATTATCTGCCTTATGAGCTTTGCAATGTCACCCAATTTATACAAATCGGATCTGAAAAGGTTAGATATACGGCACACCGACCCAAGACATTGCAAATCTGATTGTGAAAGTATACCATGAAATTAGCAATCTTAAAAATGAGTCGTTGGATTTGTTTAAAGAGCGAGCAATATTTTCAGCTGCCAATGAAGAAGATACCAACGAGGCAGTACATTTCCCAATAGAACTTTCAAATTCTCTCAACTCAACCTTAATGCCGCCATATAAAATAATTATTAAGGGAGCAGCTTCTGTAATATTACAATGTCATCTGACTCCGTCAGCATTGTGGCGTTTAGAAGGCATTGGATCTTGCAAGTTTGACTGGATGTGATTCAAAAATCAAATTTTCTATTAGAGATTTTGATCCATAATTCCACAGATTATTATTTTTTTTTTTTTGCCTATTTTGAATTAGTATGCGACCGAAATATTTTTGACCGAAGTCTGACAATAGACTTCTCGTAGAACATCGCCATGGAAAAAATACCAGTTGCTTGTATGGAGAAAAGACAATTGCCCGACTAGTTGGACCTGCGACTCGTACTGGTTGTGAGGTAGTTAACAACTAGTGCTTTTGACTACAGGGTGTACACTCGAACTTATATATGTATATAGAGCTTCAGTGTGGCGAGAAATTTCACTTTAATTTCAGCTCTTACATTTATGCTGCTGCTGCTGCCCTAGTTGTTGACTAGTCTGACGGCGCCTACAATGACTTTCGGTTTCCCTTATTTCCCTCCGCTTCGTCAACACTCACACATGCCACAACACTGTTGGTGGTAATTTGCATATGTGAAACCAGCCAACAACTACCCTATGAAGTGTATAAGTGGAGCACTTGCAATCACTGTAATAGCAACAACAACATCAGTAGTAGCTCCTTCAACAGCCAGAATAATAATAGCAGCAACAATATCAACAATGGCAACAATAAATGCATAGTTTTGAGGAGTGGAGGCGGAGGTGTGAGTATACTTATTTGTTAGAAGCAACAATAACTTCCATGTATGCATTGTATGTGTGTGTGTATTTCGCCATCTATCATTTATTAGAGGCACATACATGCATATATTTATGTTTGTGTTTGTATTATTGCCTTCACAGCCGGAAGTTTCAGAAAATCGTCGAATGCCTGGTTGCATTTCCTTCCTATCTTCTTCTCTCTCTCTCTGCACACTTATATGTATTTCTCCAGCTAGCCCCCCTGCTTGTTTGCTCGAATGCATGAATAGATGACTGAGTGAATGACTGAATGAGTGTTGTTAAAGTTTTCCAGCTTGCAATTAGCTGAATTTTGCTTATAAAGTTTTAAAGCTAGAAATCCAAGTTGGGAAATTTCAAATAAAGCCACAGAAATAATTTTATATGAAAATAATAAGTTTGCTAATGTTTTTTAATTAATATTCAGAAATTATGGAATAAATTCACTTAAATTAGGTTAGTTAAAACTCACTATTATGACCTAGTACAGTGGCCTGAGATGAATGTAGATAAATGATTTCTTTCCTTATGTTTTTTAACTTCAAAAATTGGAATTCGCACGATCAAATTATGTAACTAAGAAAATTGTCAAGCCTTTTCCGCAACATCTTCTTCTTTTTCACATAGAAAGAGAATATTGATAATAAAATATCTAGCTAGAGAGGCACATAACTCTTTGGATAAGGCCAACTTAAGCTTACTTGCAAGTTACTTTGCCAGCCACAATCGACTACGTTCATATCTGCACCGAATAACTAAGACAGTATGCTAACTACATAAATTGGGAGGAAGATGTGACGTCTCAACATATTTTAGTTGAACGGCTGGACTTGACAGAACTTAGACTAATTTTCTTCAAAAATGTATAGCTGACATTTTATCACAGTTAGAAAAGCGGCACCTACGGAACGTTTTACCTTCATTTAAAAGTCTGAATGTGGCCTGTGCTAGGGGGATTCTGGACGTTATATTGAGATAAGAAAGCTCCTTTAGATCACTCCACTCTTGGCTTATTTTAACTCTCTTGCTTTAACTGTGATTAGCTGCAGTCCAACTTTCACTAAATAGATGAGCCTACAGGCACGCGATCGAGATTAATGCTAACCTCATTCACCTAGCCTGCCTTGAAATGGATGAGAGGGCGAAATGCCGTATGACTTGAGTATAAAAGGATCGCAAACCTTAAAGTATTAGCAGGCTTAGAAGGATTAGAGAGATTTGCTAGACAAAATCTTTGGTGTGTGCGAATACAAGTAGATCAAGCTATATAAGTTTCAATCCACAAATCCTTGAATTATACTTCAAACTTCCAATATAATTTTAAGGCTCAGTCTTTTGCATTGGAGTCGTCTAAGATTGATAGAGATCGTGCTCTCAGCTGTATGTCTATAACGCCTTCCCTATGAGGATGACTGCATTATCTATGCAACAATTTCAGTATTTCTTTACTTGCTGTTTTTACTTAAAACGTAGTGCGCTTACAAAGACACAGAACAGGACTCCAGTCATTCTCCAATCTCTAGCATCTAGAAAATTGTTCACAATCTTCAAGATCTCGGAAAATGTTTTCTATTGCTCTTGGAGATATCGATTCGATCTTATTATGAGTCTTGGGACATACTCCGGAATAGGTAGACTCCGTGGTTGTAATAAACAATATTCTCATTTTAGCTTTTTTGAGCTGTTTTATGCTAGATCCTCTTATTACAGAGCTAACTTCAGTTTAGTTCACTTACAAGGATCAGGATCACTACAAAGGCCCTGTCAAAAGCAATCCTAATATTTTCTATTATAATTTGTAATAAGTATTAGAAAACCTAAACAAAAAATCCTGGCAATTTGCTTTCCATAAGTACCTTCTCCCACTGTTTCAATTAGCCCAATTGCGGTAAAGCCAGCGACCAGTCAAAGGTCGCCCGCACACACAGTTAGAAAGTAAAGTGTAGTTAAAAGCAGTCAACGAAAAATAAAACTAAAGCTGATACTATTAGAAAGCAAAAAATTCATCTGAACTATTGAAGGGCAATAGAGAAAAAGCAAAAACAGATACCAACCAAAAAAACAGCCTACAGAGGAAATTCATGAAATCGCTTTTTGGTTGCTAATTTTAAACGGAAGTGCAGCGCCAGCAAAGCTTCTAAAGTAGTGACAGAGAGTAGATAGAGACAGTATGGCAAAGGAAGCATAATGGCTGATTTGGTAGAAAAATTAAGTGAACTTGACTGAAGGATAGGAAAAAAATGTGAAGAAACTAAGAAGGAGGGAAAAAATGAGGGACTGAAACTCAAGTGAAGTTAAATGTTTAAGAATAGTAATATGCTGGCATTAAGAGTGGTAGAATGTCTGGAGGAGTGTAAAAATAATATTTTTTCTAGTTTTTTCACTAAGCTTTCAACTATTGTTGTCATTACTTGGAGCTCCGTTATTTGACGCCGTTCGCTATTTAAGTAGCACTCTGGTCACTACGTCTTACTGATAATAGCACATAGCTTAAACCACCAAAAATATCTGCGAGTACGTAAATCTACTTGAAGGGACTTCTGATTTTTCACTTATCAATCTGTACCAGCTTATCTCTGTAAGTACCGCTGATGGCTATCAAACCGAACCGAGCCACATAATCGCCGCTGTCATCATTACTCGCATGCACTCTATTCTTGGCTAAATTAAAAGAGAGGGAAATCGAGAAATTTCCTGCCATTACTCGGTGCATGTTTAAGTGGGCTTTTGGCCATTTTTAGAATTTGGTAGCCACAATATCCACTGCATCCGCATAGCTGTATTTGATGGCTCGCTCATAGACAGGCTTATATTCACAAACACACGCATAAATATATCTATGGGTATGTGTATGTGTATCTCACTTAGTCCTAGTACAACGGCCTTCAATTGTTGAAACGACACTAAACTGCAGCCATTGAAACTGCCGCCACTCACATTTGGTAACTCACACTCTTACCTATTAATAGCGCTTGACCCTGCCGGGAAAAGCTAAAGTAATCATCAAATTTCTGATACAGAACTGGTACGACTTCGACAATTGTAAACCATTTTGCTGCTCATGTTGAGCATAGCTGCTGACAGCTGTGTTCAGAGCTTGGCAGAGTATAAGTCGAAGGTCAAATGCAAACAAATGCGGAGTGACGTAGTGTAATGCCTGCTTCTTCTTTTGTGCGTGACTACCATTCGGTAGGATCCGAGTTCGCAACCGACTTTGAAAATGAAACCCCACATTATACAAAATATTTTTTTTTAATAACGATCAATTTTATTCGTGACTTTTTTAATTGAATCTAAAACAGAAAAAATCGGATCCTTGAACTAATATTTAAAACAAAGTTGACGTATCAACCAAAAACGAATATTTCTTTTAATTATCTTTTCAATTAAATATCTCGAAAGCAGATGAGTTTTGAGCATCATATCATGTAACTAAATTAATCAGATGTAGTGTAAATTTTAATGTCCTAAGTATCTAAGTATTTGGCGCTTACACCCTTTCTGGGGGTTTGACCGAGCTCCTCTTTCTAAAGGGAGAGACCTACAGTTTTAAGCCGACTCCGAACGGCAGATATTTTTATGAGGAGCTTTTTCATGGCGGAAATACACTAGTGGGTTTGCCATTGCCTGCCCAGAGGCTACCGCCATTAGAAACAACTGCTGCGTTCTCTCCGAATTCGGGAGGATAGTCACGCACCAACCCATTCGGCTACGGCGAAGACCATTACAGTACCGACAATAAAAAAATTATTAAAACTGAACGCGACTTTTGAGGCACTTCAAGCCTTAACTTATTATTGCTAAAATTAAGTATGCTACTTATAAAAGTCTACATACTCGAAAATTTTTGAAAAAACTCAGATCATATTATAAATTGTAAATTTTGTTGAGAATTTAATGAATATTCCTGAATTTCGTACAAAATATATAACTTTGATTCATTCGTTTTTGTGAAAGAACGAACTATTTATATATTGTAAATAAATTAATAAAAATTTAATTTAAAAAACTTAATGCCAACATTTATAATCACAAGGGATTCGTAGGTTATATCTGTGAACACAGGAGTATATATGAAATGTAATCTCAACACTTTATTATTTAATCTCCTGTGCATTTCAAACTATGTATGTTGGCTAATAACAATGCCTAGAATGCTCCGATTTGCTCAGGTTTGTTTTTGTTTTTTTTTTTTTTTTTGTATTTTCAAGCTAATTTCTCCTGGAAGGTATTTTTCGACATAAATTGCATTAACTCGCAAAAGAGGTGTGTTTGTAGACCAAATTGTTTTAATCATAAAATAATTTTCAACTGTCTCAAATCAAGAATAACTGAACCGATTGGAGTGCTGTTTTTTTTCTATAAAACTTGGAAATGTTTACTTCCAATCTGGGCAAGTCTAATTCATGAATTATTTCATACCCCTTTAACAATTTTTCAAACATTTCGATTTTTTTAATCTTGTCTCGAAAAAATATATAAGTATGACCTTATTTTTGCTTTTTCAACACTAATGAGAGATAATCTCCGATGAGGTCCTCCTGGTCGTCTTCTGTCGGTCCACTGGTCGTCTTTTGACAACGCGCTTGAAGAAAATTAGATTCGACAGATGCAAGCAGCTTCTTCGGTGGCGCGCTGTCAACGGCATTGAAAATATTCTTTTCACAGATGAGACAATTTTCACTGTTGAAGAAGTTTTTAATAAGCAAAACGACAAAATCTATACCAAAACTTCTAAAGACGTAAAAAATGTTGTTCCAAGCCTCCGTAATGGTTTGGCGGGGAGTGTCTTGTAAAGGCGTTACATCTCTTCATTTCTGCGAAAATTTTGTCAAGATCGGGGTAAAAGTGTAGCAGGAGGATGTTTTAGAAGACGTGATGAAGCAGTTGAGCAGTACTCTCTTCAATGGAGAGCGTAGAATCTTCCAGCAAGATTCCGCTCCAGCCCATAAGGCAAAAGCCACCCAGCAATATTCCTGGGTTCATAGCGGCAGAAGATTGGGCGTCGGGAAGTCCAGATATGAATCCATTGGACCTCACAGAAATTTGGTGCGTCTCAAACAGTCTTCGGTTCGAGCACCGACTTCAATATCCATGGAATTCTTGCGTGCAGCAATAGCTGAATGGTCTGAACCTTTAAAGGTTTGTGTAAAAGCAAATGGTGATCACTTCGAATGAAAATTTAAAAATTTCTATTAATATTTACATGATTAAATAAAACTAACTTCATTAAAAAAAGTATTATAATTTCATATCTATAATGGACTTCACTTGTAACAGAACATATGGCGGGACTAAGTATGCCATATTTTTATTTTGTATACCTACAGCGGATATGTATAAGCGAATGGGTCTCTCATAATGCCAGTGCGCACAATTTTCGCGTGAGTGCAAAGGGGTGGCAAAGGGGTAGAACCGGTAACAAAAGGGAAGGAAAATAAACTAGTCATAATACTAAATTCACTAGAAGCACATCAATTCGTTACAATTTCATTTCCCTACTGGGTGAATTCGTACACTACGTATGTTTGCCTGCATTTTGGATTATTTCCTTTCTATCCGCTAGCTTTAGCAATGACATCATTTCTGCCAATTTTCGCTCATTGTCGCCGTTGAATCATTTTTGAAATTATACCACTCCTAAGTTTGTGTGAATTGTCATTTGCCATTCATCGGTCGTCTCTTCGCTCTATTTCGCACACTTGTTTGCATTCTTTAAATTGGCTGCAGCAGAGTGACGGCTGAATGCTAAGTGTTGAATACGGAGTGCTTAGCGCTGATTGTTGCCAGTTTGACGCAACAATGACAACGACCGCCTGCATGTTGTGGCACGAGCTGCAGCAATTTTAGCTGTGGCCACTGCGCATTTGCTAGTGAAAATATGTGTCTGTATATGTGTATATGTATGTATGTTAGCCACCTTTTATGTTCAAAAGTAAATACACTTCCCTTGTGGCAAACGGTGTTAGACGCTTGTGAAAGTGAAGCTCCTTGTGTTGGCAACACCGTCAAGGACATTCATTTTAGCGAGAATTTATGCATAGGAACAATGGTGGAACGGCATAGAAATATTAAAGTTATGATGGTATTTCTTATCGACGGTAATGGAGTGATGGTGAAATTCTTTGGAAGAGAAATGATTTTGTGCAAATTTATCTAAATGCATAAACCCTTTTTAGTGAATTAAATTGCTTATGTAATTATTCTAATAAAACACACAAAAAATCCAGAATTGCCACGTAATGACACCTAAATTTTCTTCTTATAAATGATATAAATTTAAGACATCTTGCAAAGAGCAACAGATTTCTTATGAGGAATTCCAGACATACACAAAAAATCAGGCCGAGATGCCATAAAGAATGCTAATAATAGCTACTATATGTAATAGACCATAACTTTGTATTTAGTAGGGTGTGTTTTCCAAAAAAAGCAGCTTACAAATGAAAAATAACTTATTTATGATTCCATTTTTTGGAAAACTTACTTCGATTAGAAACGTTTATTTGTTCCGCAAGCGGAAAATGAGTTTCAAATGAAAAGCTCTATGTTAATTGGTAGATCTTTTACCGCAATGGACCAAATACTTCAAAAATTATAAGTATGGGGTTAAGTGTCTATCATGTAGAATACTAGCGATTTCAATTGATCAGGCGGATATCTCATCAATTCGATCTTTTGAGGGACCAAAAACTCTCTTGACTGGGAGCCAACTTGAGAGCTCGCATTGTCTGGGTGAAGGATGATTCATCTTGGAGGCGGTTAGTTTTCCTTAATTCTCTGAAGACTACTGGCAAACAAATAGTTGAGTACCACTCAGTATTGACTGGTTTAAATGTCCTTAGTGATACAGTTGCGACATGACCAAATTTTGCGAAAACGACGAAACGAGCAATTTGTTTCGAGCTGCTACTCCCACGATCAAATTTGGTTGGATTAAGCTCATCTTGGAACACCTATACTGTCGATTGCTGTTTTGTTTTGGAGTCATCTGCATAGATCTTAGATTCGTCAACTGTTATGATGTCAAAGACGTTCTTTGAATTACCGCGGCAGAATTTCTTCAGCATTTCTTTATACCAATCGGCAGGAGTCTTTTTTTGGGGCAATTATCAAATTATACTGTATCCACTGAGAACCAAGCTTCTTAACGACCAATTGGTTCCTACAATATGGACTATGCGCTGGTCCCACTAATGTGAAAGGATGCCTCTGTCTTGCTTCATGTCGAGATGAAATTTTCAACTCACTGCAAAAAGAACAAATAAAGTTCGTAAGTAAAAACTGTATATGTAAATTTATGCTACAAAACACTAAACTTTTCGTAATAATAATAAAATGCAAGCCGTTTATTTTACTTCAGTCATCCACACATCCGAAATGTACATTTCCGCTTTAATTAAGCAGCTTTCATCACTTTCCACCTACTACTTTTTCACTGATTTCCTTGCTCACTGCTCACATTTACAAATAGATTAATTACAGCAAATGAATTCATTAACGACCAAAAAAACAATTTTCAATGCAAAGAAATGCAAATATGCGATGAGTGGGAAAGGCAAATCAAATGTTTTGTTTCTTTCAACATTTCAACCAACACCGAATCTGCAATTCTATAGCTCACGTCAACTCTTCACACCAAGCGCCATTCCAAGCATGCAATATGTTAGTAACTCTCCTCAATAGCAGCACAAGCAACAGTTATGCCCAAAAAACAAAGCAGCCTTTAAGGCGCTAATGCTTACTTATATTCATAGCAGCAACCTAAGGTGAAGCAGTTGTGTGAGGCGGATGGCCAGAGTGGCTAATGGCTGGGTTATATATCTATAGTCCACTTGCCCTTTACTCCTTCACACAAACACCAATCCAAGCAGCTATTCGTTGAATACTAAATGCGCGAAAATTTCCACTGATGAAGAAAAACGACGCTGACGCTGATAGTGACTTTGAGGAAAATGCGCGGTGGCAAAAAAATTAGTTTACGGAAATTGCAATTTTCCACTCAGGAAAACAATAATGGGCGAGTGAATGCCATGACGTTGTGAAGTATGAGCTACATTTTTGTTGCATTGCTGGTGGTTGCTTTTGTTGTTTATGTATTTTGAGCTTAAACAAAAGCATAAGAAAGGATATACGAAGCACAGACGATTAGGTAACGAATTGGCGTCGTTAGCTAAGGCAGCAGTGGCGAGGGATAGAGGTGTAGATATCCGAGATACTGGCATTAGACGAAGGTGTCAGCGGGAAGGATATGCTGCAAGTCTTAGCTATAACGCTTTTTGGATCACGATAAAATAACGCGCAACCAAAAGCACGTCGCAATTTAATTTTTCAGCGCTAAAAAAAAAAGAATAGCATAAAGTCAGCTAAATCGGGTACGCGTTGTGTGTGTGGGTGAGGACACGGCATTGAAATGCCTACTGCTTAGTCTACCTTTTTGCCTATTTATTTACGGTGTATCTGTGCAACTTTGTGAGTCTTAATTTTTTGCTCTTACACCTTTGAGTTTCTTTTCCATTTTGCTTTGGTTTGTTTTTGTTTTCAGTTATCATTTCTTTGCTTATTTTTTGGCGGTCAACATATTAGATGTTTCTTGGCTGCAGCAATATTTATGTTTTTTCAGCTGCTGCGCGAAGGCTAAGTGCCATATTCACATTATCATCGTTGCCTTCGCATACAAAGCAAAACCGTTCGCCAAAGGTCTACCACGGAAGCATATGGAATTTACTATATTATATATTTCCGAAATCACCCAGCAACCATTTAGAGTCTTGCATTCAGCATTCAACGTTTTGAAAGCAATGTCGTGCATTCGTTTTGTGGCGAAATTGCGCAACACCTTCAGGGGGAAAAATTGCACTGTGTGACAAAAAAAAAAATTAAATATACTTTTATGGAGACCTAGCACAACTTGTGGGTATAGAAAAACTAAAAAAAATGACATAGGAGAAATTTCCAATACACCCCCAAAATCTCATCGGCCATAAAACCGTTTTTCAGTAGGTTGATGTGAAGAATCACTCCTAGCTCATTCGACGCAAAATTAAATTTTCTATAACAGTAGTGTACTAAAAAAAATCCTCAATATCGGATAATATCGTAAAAATTATGTCAAAGTTGAAAAAATAGAGAAAAAATAAAAAAATTCCAAATACTTCCGTCTACAGGTCTCGTCAGTTGTCATTTCAGAAAAATTGTCAACACACTGTCAAAAAGGTTCATTTTTGTTCATTCGAACTAAAAAAACAAATTCGAAATCGAATGGAAATTGGCGAAGTTAGGAGTGATTGTTCACATCAACCTACCTCCTATACCATTTTTCTTAGTTTTATGTACTATACCTACAAGTTGTGCTAGGTCTCCATAAAAGTATAATATCACTGTCGCACAGTGTTATCAAAACACAAAGAGAATTTTAAACTTGCACTTTATTATAGATACTAAAATGTAATGACTTAGTCGAATGGGTTGTTGCGTGACTACCATTCGGAAGTGCGCCGGTTCGAACCTTCGGCCATGAAACACTAAATGACAGAAAACGTCTTTTCTAACAACTGTCGCACTTCGGCAGGCAATGGCAAATCTCCGAGTGTTTTTCTGCCAAGAAAAAGCTCCTCATCAAAAACCATCTGCCGTTCGGAGTAGGCTTAAAACTGTAGGAAACTGTGAAGAAACATCAAGACGCAAACCACAAATATGGCAAGTAGCTCAGCCAAACACGCAGTAAAGACTGTTATGGCCTATTATGTACGAGTATATCAGATAAATATTAAAAAGAGACATAGGATTTATAAATGAGTTATACATTTGCTGTTATTTCGCCATTTCTTGAGAGTTATTCTTAAATCTTGCTTACTATGAAAGCAGTACTCATTCCGGACTCATCTAATTCGAGCGTTCTTCCGAATACGTTTACTGGGGAATATTCCTATAGCTTTCTATGTAGGCATAGCGAAAGGTAAAAAATAATGAGCTGCCTTAGCTAAAATTTATTTAGTACTTACTCATTTGATCTGCTTGGGTTCCAAAAGCAGGGCAAGTTTAGTGGTATGTATGAAGTAGCTTTCACATTGCTTTATAATTTACGTTGTTCTGGTTTTCCTTGACTGGAGTTTTTTATTTGGCTGTTTACAATGCTGAGATATTATAGTAATTTATTATATCTGCACCAAAAGAGAGCTCAAATTGTTTGTTTTTTTTATTAATTTATAATTATCATGAAGTATTCAAATATAGCAGGCAAAGTTACCTTCAAGTTTTTTGGTAATTCTACATGCACTAAAAAAATTTGGTTAAATATTGAAAATTTCAGTAAGAGAAATTTTTTTAATAGAAAATTTCATAATAGCTTGGCATTTTTGACTTACTACAGGGAGCTCGAATTAGTCGTCGATCTCGACATAAAATTAGTAAATTACTACCTTGAAACTTCCATAGCATCTTGAAGTCGTACGATTCATGGTAGACGTAAACGATTTTATTACAAAAAAATTTCCGATATCGGCTGGTATGCTTCAGCGAAACGTTCTTGGTCCAACGTTATTCTTTTTATTTACATCTGATATTCCCATATGTAGAAATGTGTTAACTTCAACGCCCGCAGATGATACCAAAATTATCTAGTGCAACAAATGCCGAACGAAGCCGTCAAAAGTTTTGCAATACCACTTAAATATAGGAGACGAAAGATAAGCGGCTGTTGTATTAAAGTTCCGCATAAGCCAGCTGCTCCACTGGCTACATCATGTCGTCCGAATAGATCCAACCGCTGTAGCTCTGAAAGTATCCGATGCGATACCAGCTGGTGGTAGCATAGGAAGAGGAAGACCTCTTTTGCGTTGACAAGTTCAAATGGAGAGAGACTTGGCTTCACTTAATGTGTTCAACTGGCGCCGATTAGCATGAGAAGGAAATGACTGGGGTGCTTTGTTAAACTCGAACTAAATCGTTTAAGCGGATATCGCAGCAATCAAATAGAAGAAAAATATAATTTATTCCTCAAGGATAAATTAACCTAGGAAACAGAAGTCCAAAGATGCTTGCTTGTGGAACAGGGGATAGAGCAATAAATGACTCGGATTCCGAATTTTCAATTTCCACCAAAATAATTATATTTATGTAACAGGATAGCATGTGGCACTTTGTCGAGCGTCTGGGAGAAATAGTATCAACCTGAAACCCATGGTTAAACGCCGAGGCAGAATATTCTGAAAAACAAAAACACTTAATTGTTGTAGTACCCATCAAGAGTTATTTATCGGTTGATTTCCATGCTGTTAATTCGACAGATATGTCTAGCGAAAATTCTACTGGCGCCATAGAGCACCTGTTATTAAAAAAGAATGTTTTCTGTTTGACTTCACGAGCTTCAGTTCTATATATGAATCACAATGTAATGAAATTGTATTTTAGCTCTTATAATTTTAACGTTTGACATTGCATATACTAAAAAATTCACACCTTTAATGACTTATAAGTCACCGTTCATATCTTTCGGTTATACTCTTTACTTAGCGGTTGGGTGAATATTACTTTATAATACCAAAAAAAAAAACAAAGTAACGAACGAAAATACATAAAACTCATTTCAGTGCTGATTGTCCGACAACTCAGCTTACTTATTAATTATTTTTTTTTTTTTGTGTTTTTTTTGTTTTGTTTTGCATTTCAGGTCATTACAGCCCCATTCGCTGGCTCATGAGCTCAGTAAAGTTGTTACTCATACGCCCCGTCACTGCTTGCTGTCTTACCTTCAGCTATCAATATTTTCTGTTCCTCTCACAAAACGTACGTGTAAGCATGCCGTGTTGGTTAACGCACAAGAAACAAAAAATGTTTACGACTACTTACGTGCCACTCCCGTTGCTTTTATGTGCAATTGTCGTTGTTGTCGCACGAATATTGCTGCTACTGCTGTTAGTGACGACGTAAAAGTCAGTTTAAATGGCCTCATCATTGCATCTGCAAGGCACTTCACTTCTCTCCACTTCACCCTATGCGGCGTACTTCATACTTACTTCGCTACTTTTCGGTTGCTTCATGACAACTGCCACACCAAAATGGCCAAAATCGAATGGCTGAGGCGCACACTCAGCTTCAATCACCTTTTGGCCACCTGCTATTGTCCGCTCAGGCGCCAGTTGGTGGCAATATGCGCGTACGCTTGGGTATTAAAACGCTTTGGGTCGCCCGTCTTAAAGCCGTAGTGTGATGCGCGATTTGCATATAAATGCAGGTCACGTACTTTTATGCGACACCGCGCACGACGTGTTCCAATTCAGAGCAGTGCATACATACTTACATACGTAATTACGTTGGACGATTACTAATGGAATCGTTTTTATATGTATTTGTGTGGGTGTGCGTGTAAGATTGTTTGCTGAAGTGGAGCGATTTTTTAAATATTTTTTGTGCAGGCGTTTTTTTCTACGACTTTCCTGTTGCCTTTTTCAATGACTTAAATGGTTATGACTCCCAGGTACCCACTGAAGGAAATCTATGTCCGCTATTTATTTCTCAACTGCGCCTGCGAGGGTTTCCCCTAAATTTTTGCTTGCACAAATAATATTTTCTTCATAATTTGCTTTGTTGTTTTCTTCTATCGCCGGTGAAATGTTCCTCTGTTTTGGTAAGAAAATTTAAAGCTTAGATACAGAGTGAACGTTTGGTTTTATGATTCTTTTGGCTGCTGTTTATTTTGATTGTTTTCTTTAAAGCTAAACCACATTTTATTTTCCCTCCATTTCTGCTTTATGCCAGCACTTTTTATTTGTTTACTCAATCCTCTCCTTTGCCATCAAATGTGTCTGTCTGTCGTTGGGTGTCATAAATTGCTTGTGCCGTATTACTTTTGTGATGAGCGCGGAATTTCAAATTCAGACACTTTTTGAATGTGCAAACACATTCCTTTTTTCCTCCCCCCACATTAACTTCAATAGCTTTGCCTCGCCTTTGTATGACATTTTTGTTTTATTGCATTAAATTTCCTCTCTTCTTTGGTTTACAGTTCATAGTCGTGGGCATTCTGTCGATTTCTGGCGGTATAGTTCATATTTCATTTTTGGCGTCTCTACCTCTTCTGTATGTCTTCGAATGACTTCATTTTATTCAATCTGACAGTGCGCATGATGAATTGGCTGGCATCGAGTGTGTGTGAATTAAATGGTTTTTGGGGGGGTTTTTGGGCGTATTTGTATTATTTCACTTGAGTTCGTTAGCTGTTTATAGTTTATGAGTCATTGTGTGTTTGCAGCCTAATTGAATTTGTTATGGTCTTTTCCGCGTGGCTGCTTGATTCTATTCAGCTTCGAAACAATTGGAGTTTAAAGTACTCAATTTTAAGATACTGGAAAATATTTCTACGTAGCCAAAAATGCATATCATCTTCCTGCTCTTAGTCGCACGAATGTGGTGGATTGGTGGTAGCTTCGCGTGAGTAACTAGCCCGCGGCTCAATTAGCGCGTAAATCGCCGTTTTAATGGCTCTCTTGGTTTTATTTATTGTTGTCTTTAAATCACTTGGACTCGTCGATGAATCTAAAGAAGATCTCGCCAGTATTGCCAAAGGTACACTACATACACCGGCGCTCAAAATATAGCAGCGCAACATATTGCAAAGTTTTGGGTATTTATTTATTTTTCATTTAATTTAATTCATTTCTTTTTATAAAAATACAGCTTAACGCTCACAGCTACACAAAATCTTATTAAATCTAAGTTGCAAACTATGGAGAAAATTTAAAGAAAATCAACAAATTTCGATCCATTCTCAAACCTTTTCTTAGGAATTCCAAGAAAAATACTGGGTACGCAGTTTTGTAGACTATTGTTTTCTAATATATTGGGTAGTCGAAAAAGTCTTTTCGTATTTCTAATCAAACTTCAACTCATTTTTTTTTATTTTATTATTTAAACCAAATTATTTAAACCAAATATGTCCCATTTTGGTCGACCACCTTTTGCCATTTTTCTTCTAGAGACATTATTCCATCAGTGTAAAACTTTTGTGGTTTTTCGGCGAAAAACTGCGACAAGTAATTTTCACAGGCTTATCTTGAAGTGGTGGATGCATCAAAACAGCCAAACTCTCCCAGTTTTTGCCGAGTCATCAAAGATGTGTGTGTCCTAGCGTTGTCCTGATGGAAGACGACGCCCTTTCTGCTGATCAGTTCTGGCCGGTTTTTTTCGATTGCTTGCTTCAATCTCATCAGTTGTTGGCAGTAAAGTGTAGAATCAATCGTTCGAGCAGGCTGGAGCAGCTCATAGTGGATGATTTCTTTCCAATCCCACAAAACACACAACATAACCTTTCGAGGCGTCAATCCTGGCTTTGCGAGCGTTTGTTGAGCTTCACCACCCTTGCACCATGATTTTTTCGCAGATTATTGTCGTATTTGATCCACTTTTCGTCTCCTGTTACCATTCGCTTCAGAAATGGTTCGATTTCATTTCGTTTCAGCAAAGAATCGCAGATGTTAATTCGACAAACATCGAGCTCCTTTTTGTAACCAGCCTTTTTTAAATGGTTCAAAACCATTTAATAATGAATGTTTAGTGCCTTGGTGATGTCATGTCAGCTTATGTGACGGTCCTCGTCAACCTTTGCCATAATTTCATCGACTTTTTCAACGATAGGTCGACCGGAGCGAGGTACATCTTTTACATCGAAATTTCCAGAACGGAAGCGAGCGAATCATTGTTGTGCTACACGAACTGATACTGCATCGTCTCCGTAAACTTCACAAATTTCATTGGTGGCTTGCGTGGCATTCTTCCCTTTTTTATACAAAAATTTCAAAATATAGCGAATTTCTTCATTATTTTCACTCATTTTTAAACAGCTATACCTTTTTTTCAACTTCTCCGCATTTAATTTTTTTTTTTTTTTGTTAAATGAAGCTTAAAATGTCTTTCTAACACCATATGATACGACACAATGTGATTGGTAGCACGGGAGATAGATGACTCCAACGACATCTATTGACAAAATACGAAAAGCCTTTTTCGACTACCCAATATATATATATATATATAGTTTTTATGATGTTGTGCATATTCTTAAATGCTCGAAATAGTTTTGTGTGTTGAAAGTATCATCAACACAAAAAACAAAAAAATAACAAATCAACGCAATCATTGAGCAACTTCAAACTGGCACCCTTTTGCTTAAGTTTTTTGCATTCGACCTACAAAACAAACTCCCGAAATTGGTTATATTTTACATTTACCTACAGTTGCTCTATTTTGTTTGTCCTATTTATTTATCCAGCTGTTAGAGGTTTCGTTTTATTCAAGGCGAATCTATGTATCACCTTGCAATAGTACAAAAACAAAATGTGCAGGTTTTCTATTTAGCACGTATTTTGATTTGCCAATTTAGCGATTTAAGCGTCAAAATTTTAATCAGAATGTAAACAAACAAGCAAAACAGTAGATCACATTCTCAGTGGTAACAAATAATTCAGAATATTTAAAATATGAAAGTATTAAAAGTAAGAATTCAAGAGATTTAAAAAACTACCTTTGGCAGAGAAAAATCAAGCGGTACAACATTGTTGTAATAGACACTAAACAGATCTGCGACTATCAAGAGACTTAACACATTGACGCCCGAGAGCGAGATTTATCGTTTTCATTAGTGATTTGTTGGTTACTGGGCAAGATATTTCTCTTTTTGGTGATAAGCATGATTCAATAACAATAACGAAAAACAATTTATTGACTGGCATTTTGTACTGCTATTGAACGTTATCCTATCCATTGGGGTTCTAAGTAAGTTTTCAATTCGGTTTTTATTTCGGAGTGATTGGTGGATACATACATGAAAGTGTTTAAATAATCATAGTAATTATTACTTTTGTTTTAAAGCTGTATACTTTCGTTATAGATTAGAAACCCAGTTTTGCGGGGGGACTTTCATAATATTTTTATGAATATTATTTTTATTGCACGCCTCCCAAAATAATTTTCAAGTTTAAAATCACCGGTCTTATAGTAAATTTCAGCATTACATTAGCGGGCGGGAATGTGTTAAGATTTAAGTGGAAGAATACGACGGTATAGGATCTATCAAATTCAAAGAGCGAAATGCGAATTTGAAAGAAAACTTCTGAACCATTTCTATCTTCTATATGGCCTGGCCGTCTACAAAACTTAGAGGTATATGAATCTGAGGTGCTCATTCACAATATGGCTGATTCTTCTTTATTGGCGCGGTAACCGCTTAAGCCGATCTTTGCCGATAGTAGGATTTTATTTAAATAAAAAAACGCCAAAGTAAATACAATGTTTAATGTTTAGCAAAAGAAAATTTGTTTATCTTCTAGAAATGCTCGCAGAAAAACTCAGGCCATTCAAAAAGTTCCCGTAATATATTCAGAAAGTTCAAAATACAAGGTTATTACCCAAAAGTGATAATATCGCCTTCAAAGAACTTTCCATCAACTCGACGCATTTATGGCAGCTTTTAATCCAGCTCTCGAGACATTTCTGGAACTTTATTTGGGGTATAGCCATCAGATCCGTCTCCGATTTTTTTATTACTTTCTTTCGGCTACTAAAAGCGCAGGGAGCTGTATCAGGTGAATTCGATGGCTGTTGGATAATATTTGTTTCGTTCTTGGTCGAAAATTCACGAATAATGATGGCACTGTAAGACGGTGCGTTATCATGGTACAAAATCTACGAGTTGATTTTCCACAAATCCTTTCTTTTTTGGAAAATTTTTCACGTAAACGAAACACAGTCGTAATCTATAAAAACCGTTGATCTTGGTTTTGGGAGCTCTCAACTCACTCGCCTGATATATTTCACTTTACTCACTTTCACTGCCACGACGTTCGTCATCTTCGATTGTTTACGATCTCTGCTGAAGCGTTCATGTCATAAGTATACAAAGCAACATTTTGGTATTCGCTTATTAGGGATCGGAAATCATGCCAAAATTAGCCAAGAACTAAATTAAACATCTCGCTTCAAGGTTGCTATGTTTATCAAACGAACACGGGAATTTGAATTCAACTTTAATTTGAAGATTTGCTTAACTTAAAATTTAGTATGCTCTTAATTTCTAATAAACACTTCGAGACTAGTGCTTCAAAGTTTTTATTTTATATTGCAAACATCACAAAATGTTAAAAAAATTGTTTGCATATATAAACCCATTTCAATCTACTCACATTAGTTTTGCACAATTTACAATTACACATACATACAAATGTGTGTTCCCACTACATCAATTTGTGCGCCCCAAAAGCAAATGTCCCTAATCGCAGTAGCTACACAATTCTATGGCTCCCTAGTTTAGCTCAGTTGAATATTCATGCGCGTGGGTGTAGCGGCACCATTTGCTTATTGCCACTGTGGCTGGTTCGCTGGTAAGCACAAAGTGATGTTGCCAACAACAAATGAGAGTAGCAACTACCAAGCGTCAAAATACTAAAACAAAACCTAAGTGTACGTTGGTTAGATACGTACATACATATGTATGTACCGACGAGCATACTATGTATACATTTGGCGCAGCTGAAGCAGCAATGCGAGTTCGTTAGCGGCAACTGTAGCTAGGAATCAGCACTAGCTGCACCAATAATAAGAGATAAGCGAATGGCTAGGGATGTTCTTAAGTGTTGAGTTTTGAATTGATATGATATAATTTTAAAATAAGTTTTCAAATATTGTAAATGTTACTTTATAGAACAATAAATAATGGAATCAATACAAAAGAATAACATTTTTAATTTTAATTTAAATTTTTCTTTTTTTTTTAATTTTTCTTTTTTTTTAATTAAATTTTTTTTATTTATCTTTTTAATTTTTTATTGTTTTAGCTGAGTTCATTATACTAGATACGAAAGTCATATATGCAAGTTTCAAACTTTGTGCCAATTAAAAAAACCAAAATAAAAAATATTCATCAAAATTTCAAACTTTTTGTGTACTCTTATGGAGGATTTTAATCGGAATTTCTAAAAAAAATTGGATGATACAGTTTTATAGGTCATTAAATTTTGGTACGAAAAAGTTCGTCGAAATTCCTAATAATTTTTGATTCTTTTTCTGATGGTATCGAACATTCGTTATATAAGTGTGTTCACAATGCCAGCAAAAAAAAAAAGTGAAAAATCAACGCGATTTTTGAGCTACTTAAAATTTACACTTTATTATTCCAAAATTGAATAGCCTTAATAACGGCAGGCTAATCACCTACCCTGACAGAAATCAAATAGATTAACGAAACCAAAACAAGTCTTATCGAGGCACTATACTCCCGAGGGGAGTGAGCAAGGAAAAAAAAAAGCGGCACACTCTAAATTTTTCTAAAAATTCTGATTAAAATGTTTGTAGTATGTATAAAAATTTCTCGATTTTCTTAAATCTACACAAAGTTTGAAACTTTTGATGGCTTTTGTAGTAAAATGAATTGTATTTTCATAAAAAAATATTTAAGTTAAATAAGAAACTAATAAATTGTCAAAACTTGTCAATAAGTCCTTCCGCTAGAGGCTTTAAGCACACTTACATTAAATTAAATTATTATTTTATTTAAAACGCAAAATTTTTACTTTGATCTAGGGTTAAAATTTTTCAATCTATAAAAATCAAATAACTATTTGTCAAATATTAACTCTCCGCTCGCTTCTGAATCGCCTGTCCGCTCTCTGCCTCTAAACTAAACACAGACTTTTCAATTAAAAAAAAGTACACCCCTAATAACAATTGTTGCAACACCATCACAAATGTTCGCCCAAAACCGAAGAGTTCACGAGTAGTACAACATATGAAGTGTTAATTTTGTTACCCCTTCTTGGTTGATGTTGTTGTAAAGTTTTTTTGTTGCAAATTTTTATGTGCGCCATTTTGTACTTAACAAGCTTTGCAGCTTCACTTCGCTGCCGTTATTTGTTTTCAAAACTAACAGTTTTAAATTTATATTTTGTAGAGACTCTCTTTGGTGCACTTACATATCCATGTACGTACATATGTGTGATTGTGGCTTGTAAATGTGTCAAGTCTTTGGGGTTAATAATCGTGTCTTTTGTCAATTGCAGTGAATCGCAATGCAGACTTACGCCAGGGAGCTGCGACTGCAGCATAGTTTCCGACGTATTTAAGTTTTGCCTTTTGCCCTTCGTCCTTTTTCGTTGCCCTCTCTTTTGCCAATGCATAGAAATATGAATGCACTCGCACGGGTGTGCGTAATTCCATAGAGTCTATGCTGTAGCGCACGCTTTGTTGCAAGAAGATTAAAAGAACTTTGCGAACGCAACTTTGCCGCGCGTGTGGCTGTGTGACTGTGTGTGCATGTATAGTTGAGTTCACTAAAGTTACTTAACTATAGTTGGAAAAAGTTTTGACACAAAAATTTATGCACATCTCTGTGTATTTACGCATCCACTCGTATATGCATATGTGCGTATGTATTTAAATATTTATAACTGTTATCTGCCCACACGACGTGTACTAATAACTAAATAGAATATATAAGTGTAAACTTATAAGCAGCGCACGACTTCTTGTTGAACTTTCGTGACTTCCATTTGCCTTGAGATATGAAGTTCGAAGTTTCAACTGAAGCTCTTTAGCTCGAATAAGCTTACGAAGATGCATACATGGGAGTCTTTGCAGACATACATACATACATATATAAACATACATACATCGTCAAAAGCGACGACAAGATGTAAGTGGTGAATAATCCCTAAGCAATATATTGTTTATGCCATCTTTGACATTTTTTAAGTAGATAGATGTACAATTTTACAAGATGAAAGAGCGCGTTAAAATTATTAAAACTTATTATGAAAATGGTCGATCTGAACACGCACATCGCATAATTCGTGATTTTTTTGGTGGAAATAGTTGTCCGAATGAATCGACAATTTAAAGGTTGGTGAAAAAATTTCAAGAAACTGATTCTCTTGAGGATAGAAAAAAAAATTGCCATACTTAAGACTGACCCTTCTCACCATGTATTAGCTTAATTCTTTTTTTTATAAAACCGTAGTTCATGTTACAGCCATCTATATTACTTAAAGTTTCAAACTTTGTACTAAATTAAAAAAAAATCAAAAAATGTTCATCAAAATTTCGTACATTTTACATAGAATTTTTAGGAAACTTCTAAGTGCACAGCTTTAGGAGAAGCCATAGAGTTTTTGTGTAATATTGTGTCTGTTTTAGGTTGCTCTAAATTCGGGCTAATTTTGGTGTTATGCATTTTATTCCATAGAACGAATTTTCCACTTTTCTTTATTTGGAGAAAATGCACAAGTCGAATGCACTATCGGAAAAAATATGCCAAAAACCAATTAGAATTTTGAGTCACTTGAAACTTGGTTTTTGTTATAATAGGAATGAATGGGCTATAAAAATGGGCGTACTCGAAAATTTTCTAAAAATTCTGATTAAAAAGTTTAAGGTTTTCATGGAAGTTTGTTGATTTGTTTTATTTTTACAAAGTTTGAAGTTTTACATTATATGGTTTTTGTTCTAGTACGAACCATGTTTTTAATAATACGAATAAAGCTTAAATAAATAGTGAAAACTTTGCAGGTTTATACTTCGATAATCGTCATTTTCGTTTGTTGGTGAATCGCGGCTTCATGGCAGTATTAAAAGCAGCAAATATTCAGTAACTGGATGGAAATTGCAGATTTTTATAAATTATTGATTTTAAGTATTGGCGGACTGTTTTCTCTAAAAAATTGTTATCATGTTTTTTAGTCATTTATGTAAAGTAAAATATTCAATCGTTTTGCGCTATTATTGAGCCTTGCTTCTGGATGTATGTACGAGGTGGAGCAAAATTAATCATCCAATTTTTTTACTAGATCAAAAAGTTAATTTATTTTTATTAAATTACTTAATTATTTATATATTTGTTTTATTTCTTTATTTAAATATGATTGACGTACGATGCCATTTGCAAAACTATTTACATACATATATTTATAAAGGGCGCTTACACCCTTTTCTGGTATTTTTCCGAGCTCCTCCTCCTATTTGTGGCATGCGTCTTGCTGTTGTTCCACAAATGGAGGGACCTACAGTTTTAAGCCGACTCCGAACGGCAAACATTTTTTTATGAGAAGTTTTTTCATGGCAGAAATGCACTAAGAGGTGTACCATTGCCTGCCAAGAGGCGACCGCTATAAAAAAAACCGATTCTTTATCTTCCGATAGTGTGATTAATTTTGCGCCACATTGTATATATCAGATGGGATCATACTAAATATACCATGATTTATAGATGGAATTGTACTTCGAAACAATTTTTTTGATAGCTTTGAGTTTCTTGACTACAACTAACATGATTCAGCGTTCCAAATTGAGTTAAAAAGCGAGAAAAGTCGGTTTTTTTTCAGTGTCGATACGGCAGAGGTAAAAGGCAAAGTGAACGGCCAAAAATGTGTGATTTTTATGAGATCAAGACAGTGTGAAATACAATAGCAAATTGGTGGTGCTAATCAGTGCATTCTAGTAATAAGGACGTCGAAGATAAGGCACGCTCGAATGGGTCAGTTGCCGAAAATGTCGATAAAATCGTGGAAATCATGAAAATCATGAAAATCATTGAAATCGTGTAAAGCGTGGACTGATATTTAAGCAATTATTCAAGAGCTCAAGATTTCCTTGGAACTATTTGCATGAGATGTCACACATTTTCTAGAGTGAATGAAAACAGAACTAGGTCCCTCATTAATCTAGACCGACCTTCCACTCTTACAGTAATTGGTATCATCACAGGGCGCTGCTTAATGTGAACTCATGGGAAGCATATGGAGCTTCCCTCTTATGACTTCTGTAGTAGTTGTTTATTATTATTATTTTCCATGATTCCAGGGAGGAACAAAGGGCCGTAATTATAGGAACAAGTAAAAAGTGGAGAGTGTTAAACGCTTCTTCTGTCTTTCTACCGTTCTTGCCAGACCGTAATACCGCTGTCTACTTATAAAACATCAAAAGTATTTATTAGCAACTTCAAGCTCACAGAATTGTATAAGCTATAAAACCACACGCCAAGAATCTTTCTACAAACTCTAATTAAAACCCGTGGAAGTTTGTATAATTTTTCTCATTTTTATATAAAATTGGAAAAGTAGATTGACATGATTTTATTATACAGTGAACGGCACTTTTATATAAAAATAATGAACATTCAGAAAAAAACGTAGTCAAAAGTGGTGAAAATTTTGATGTGCTATCGTTTTCAAGCTGCCATTCAGTCAGCTGTCGACG
This sequence comes from Anastrepha obliqua, assembly GCF_027943255.1. Lineage (NCBI taxonomy): Eukaryota > Metazoa > Arthropoda > Insecta > Diptera > Tephritidae > Anastrepha > Anastrepha obliqua. Next base: position 58,023,840 of record NC_072895.1, read on the forward strand.
CAGCATCGCTCGATTCACATACACACAAATCTTTATAGCAGTTCAATTTGTGAAATTGGCAACATGTCGCTAAACGATTACGAAAGCAATGTCAGCAGCGAGGCAGGCGACATTAGACAACAACACGATGACTCTGCAACACAAATTCAATTTTCTGCGTCTCGAATTGGTTATTGGAATATTTTTATGCGATCTAAACCTTTTTGCAGTAACATGCATGCTTGTACCTAAGTAGATATGCGAACATGCGCAAGCATAAGTTTTTGCATAAATCAATTCGTTATAATTCCCCTGAGTGCTTCAGACTTCGATTCGTCATAACGACGGCGCGACAATTTGCAATAGCCAAACAACCATTTTTGAGATACGTGTATGAGTAGCTGAAAACTTGTCTTGGGTTATTGCAAATTCTGCTTTTTAGAGCCATATTTTTTCTTTTGTGCATATTTTTGCTAACAAATTTTCAAAGCCGACACTTGAACTTTTATTTTCCTTTCATTTTTTTTGTTATTTACTGCATTTTCCCCATCCTCACGTCCACCATCAATAACGCACCGCTCATAGCGTGACACATTTGAGTGTCGTGAGTTGGAATATATAAAAAAAAAAATTGCAAAATCGAATTTTTCGCTTTATATTGGAAAATATTTTTCAATTTACCACGTGCACACGTCCTCAAATACAAAAACATTGAAAGAATTGCGAAAAATGCATCAAATATTGGAAGCAAAGAAAACTGTGAAAAAATGTTATTTGTGCAAAATCATCAATGCCATGCATGTGTATACATATATGTGGCTGGGTTTGTATATCAGCCTTAACACTAGAACAGCAAAAACTAACAACAAAATGCAACAGCAAGTGCATCTGAGCAGCAGGTACTTAATTTTTTGTTGCATATGACTCTGCACAGTGACATAGTTTGCTGTATTGGTGGTTGAAAAAACTTATTCTTTTTTTTTTTGAAAAGTTGTTTTTTTATATTTTATATCTAGTTTTACTTGTTTACTTATATCTAGTTGTATCACTTTGAAAGGGACATAATTTAGGACTTTTTTCATCAGCATCAAAAACATTTTCCATAAGAATCATACCCTGTCTGAAAATACTTCAACTGGACAGAATTTGGTAAAAACTTGTATTGGAATTTAATTTTGTCAAATTTTTAAAACATTTGCGTAGAACTGGAGCATCTGAAACAGACAAGTGAAGTATATTCTAATATTTTATTGAAAGATTAAAAAAAAACAACTTTTAATAAAATGGTAGCTGGTGAACAAAAGTTGCCTTTTTATGTGTTCTAAAAATGTACTAAATTTATTTTTGTTTATTTTTATGGTTTTTGGTTTTGGGTTATAAGGTTTGGTTGGTGAGGTTGTCTAGGTTATCCAAATACCATTTTGTTTCCAAAAAAATCGATCAACTAACGGCTAAACTTTTAAATCTTAAATTGTCAAAAGCCCGCCGATTTAATTTGTAAAAGCAATTGTTTTTTTCTGAAAATAAGTTCAATCCCATAAAGACTAAAAAATGTAGCAAATTTTTGCGGAAACGGCCGTTTTTAGTTTATGAAAAAGATTTTTAAGATTCAGAAAAATTTTGAATTCATTGAAGAATATATTTTTATGTGCTGCAAAATATACTAGTTTTGAATAATACGTCCGTTTTAGGGTTACTGAAAAAAGTGTTTTGTGGCAAAAAATTCAATCCAGTAAGTAGGGTAACACTTATATATGTATTTTCGATGTTCGAACTTAGTACTTTCATACTTACCTATATTGTAAATAAGGTAATACTCTTTATAATCTCAAGTCCATCCCTAATAAACTGTCAAACTGTAAACACCAATCGGTCAAATGCTCATTATTGCGGTATTTTAATCAACAAATCCTTTAATTACTTGATTTTTATGTGTTCCGTATTCAACAAAAAAATCCTATATTAGTTTTTCACTAATCGTGGCCTCCGAAACGAATAGTGGTATTTTGAGAAATATATTAAGTAAAAATGTTCAGACGTTAATTCAACATTCCTTTAGTTTTTTTTATTTAAACAAGGCACCAAATTCTATTTTTCAATTAATGTGATTTACACTAAAGTAACTTTGTTTATGAATTGAACTGAATTTTTTTCAAATATCTTTTGTACCTTTGAAGATATTCAGTAAATTCATTAGTAAAATTGGCTGAGTTGCGTTTGGTTCAGCTTTTGACTGAGAAAGTAATGCTCGGTTGCTACTTGAAAAAATATGTCATGTGTTCGCAATATAAAGAAAGTGCACAATACCGTTGAGGAAAAAACTTATCAAAACTCAACGAAAATTTCGAGCCACTTCAAACTGGCGCGTTATTGTTCCAAAATTTATTGGACTATAAAACTGCATGCTCCGGATTTTCTAAAAATTTTGCGATCTTCTCCTATTTGCATAAAGCTTAAAATTGGACTTATACGCTATAAAGCAAAATTAGAAATTATATTTTTATAAAGCAAAAATTAATTAAAATTAAGTTGCCTGTCGAGGAGCGACCGTTATTAGAAAAAACGTTTCCTATCATTATGGTGGTTCATGTGTGTTCACTATAATATTATAATTTTAGAACTCGCCGTGGGTTATCAGTTACTCGTAGCTGTAAAAGCACTGATCAAAAATTTGTTGTTTTCTTTAATTTTGTGGTTTTGTTCATCTTCACTGCACAGTGCAGTACTTCTACGGCAGCAACATCAGCGTATCCTACACCTACATTTAGATTATATTTCATGTCACGCATACGTCCAGGTGTACACCATACAACTTGAACTGCTTATGCACACACAAATGTATTAACGCATATACTCGCATACACAATTAGGGAATACATACTCGTGCAACTACCTTCACATTTCGCACAAATGCAACGGCTTGTAAATACATCATTCGTATGCACATGCACGTGCTGTGATACTCTTGCATACTTATATAGGTATACTTATACTGGTATACTTACACATATGCAAGCGTATGTACCCAGTAGAATTTGGAATCATCGTTCAAATGTTATCGTATTCTGCATTACGAATATTGTGAGTGCTTGGCCGAGATTCTCCTCCAATTTGTTGTTGGCGTCTTGATTGAAAATATAACAATGATAAAAAGTCATCTTTAGGCAGAGAAAAATCTGGCAAGACGAGTTCGCATTTGTGCTGTCTGTGCGGTGTAAATCATTGGTCGTCTTCGTCTTCTTGTTTTGACAGGTTAAGTCTAGAGGAATGAGTAGGCTTGATGGGGCAAGTGAAAAGCTGGTTAATGTCGGGCGGAGTGCCTTCAAATGCATTTGTCGCATTAGTTAGTTCCAGACTTACCTTGGATGGAACTTGCGTAATCCCTTCTACATTATTTTTCTTGCTTCCTTATTTTCTAAAGACAGCTATCTTTCTCCTCCGCTATGTGATTGGCAGCTTGATTTTATGAAAAAGTATTTTTTTATTTATTTGCTTCATTAAGGGGTAACACCACTATAGAAATTTCAAAAAATTGATTTTTTTTTATAAGCTTAAAAAACTCTTTGAATCTTTTAAAATACAGAACAAAAAGTTTTATACGTTAAGTTTAAGTCTATTTCATAAATATTTTAAGCTTTTAACCAAGCGTTAGTGACTGCTACCTAACGACTCAAAACATGTTTTCTGAAATTGGCACGCAGCATAACTCAAACAATTTTAAATATTTTTAATCAAGTTTTTCACTACGTCTGTATAATAACCTTCTTAAGAGAAGAGCGTAGGGGATTTTCGATAGATTAATTTAAACGATTGTTATAATTATTTAAGTGCCGTTTTTTTAGTCCAAAATAGAGTTTTTTCCTTCAAATGCTTGCTAATTCCACAAAAATAAATATTTTTTAAATCCCCTACGTGTTTCTCTAGCTATTCTTATCTAGATTAAGAAAAAAAATGTTTCTTTGTTCCAGATTAAAATTTGCACCCTCTGTGCTGCGTGCCGCGGAGCTCCTTCAAGAGAAACCACATTACAAAAATGTCTCCAATGCCGCCATTTTGTAAAATTTTTCGATCAAACTTTGTAGTTTTGTATTTTAGTACATAAGTAATAACTTCCCAAATCAGAGTGATTGTTTCCCCTTTCCTTCTATACAAAAAAAAATAAATACCAGTCTAACGGTTAGACGGGATAGAAGTGAAACCTTCCGTAAGACAAACTGAGAGAGAATAAGACGAAAGCAGCATTAGGAGCGGGATAAGGTTCATTATAATATTGCTCTAAAGTTCATATTTTATTTTCTTCATTTTATTTTATTCATCCTCAATGTTTTCAATTTCAACAAATGATACGAGTGGCTTATGATAGATAAAATATGATACAAATGCTTTGGTTTCGATGTTGTCAAAAAAAATACCCAAACGGACCGAAGAAACAGACTTACAAATTTCTTCCATTTTCGTCTACTTGTATTCATATAAAAATTTATGTCTCTTCCCACCAAAACTAAATGTATTTGTATATTTCTTCTTGTATTTATTCAAGGCCGAAATCCCGGCGGTACTGCAATACCGGGCCAACCCGTGACAGAGGTGGAGCAAGCTCCTAAAACACTCCGCCCATTTCCAAAAATCAGTTTAACATTTGTTGTCCTCCGATGGAGGATCTATCAGATGTTAAGCTGATAAGAACAGATATCACACTACCTAGTCAATAGATTTTAAATAATAAACCTAATAAACCTTTTGAGAATTACACGCTCACAAAAATTATTTATATCAACATATAATATAACGCTTCGTAACTAAATAACTTTTAGGCCAGCAACGACAGCATGGAGCGGTAGCCGAGCGACTAGCAATGTGAGCTTCCGATCCAAAATCCTTGGTTCGAATCACAAGAAAAAATAAAAGTTATTTTTATTTAGTTCGTCGCTACGTTTATATCCACATATAATATAACGCTTCGTAGCCAAGTTGGTCGCTTTTTTCGTTTCACTTTTCCTCAAATCACTCCCAACGATTCTAAAGAAGTTTTCACTTCAAAAATTCTTTAAAAATCGTGTTTATTTTACGCGTGTACAGTGGTGTTACCCCTTAAGTCAACAAAATGCAAATTTCTTACTTAAGGCTATTAATTACAAATTAAGATATACTTAAAGTCAAGTTAAAGCGACAAAAAAAATTTTTAATTAGAAATATAACAATGAAAAAATCCATCTTTATGCAGAGAAAAATCTGGCTAGACGAATTCGAGATCTCGTTAAATTCACGAAAACCTCGATCTAAAGGGGCATTTCTCACAACCTTGCGTTTTCTAAAAACATTTTTCTTAAAGAGTGAATAAGTAGTGTAGCACAAAAAGCAAATAATATCTTTTATGGATTTAAAATTATATCAAGCGAAGTATTAATTTATTTCTCCTTTATGGCTTATGCCATAAGCAGTAATAATGAAGCACAAAATCAACAAACCACTTTTGGGGTCCGAAATCGTTACAAAAGGAGTACTCTTTTATATCTCGCTTTAAAATATCTTCCTCTTTATATCCGAACATTTGCTAAGTGAGTGCAACCTCAAAAATCTATTCTATTGCATCTCAATACTCTCATTACTATATAGTTCTACTGGGTACCTGCTCTCACATATTATTCTCACCCTTCCATTCACGTATATGTGTACTATGTTTAAAGTTAGCTACAAAATGCGGCTAACTGTGGCAAACTTTTTCGGATTGTTAATTTTTTTTTTATTTTTCCCGTTTTTTACCATTTACAATTTTATAGCTTTTCATCACCGCGTCGAGATATTACATGAAAATTTCATTTACCGTACGTGGCTAATGGAATGTAAAATGAGAAAATTTATTGAACTGCAAAATAATTCGTTTAGAGGCATTTCTCAGAAGAGAAATGCAAAAGCTCTTGCTCGAAAATATTGTCACATAAAAACAGATGTATCAAAAAACTTATCACTGCTTAAGCATCCTTCATTTTTACTTTTGGTGCATTTATGTTACGTCAAATAAATATTGCCTAGGCACTTACTACTTATATATTGAGAATTTATTTGTTTCTTTTTGGGCTCTAATAACTTTTTTATATAAAAATGTATTTTATTCTACAGCAAAACCATATAAACCATTAAAAACACTTAAAAAAACTTTTTAATCAGAATTTCTATATAAATTTTGAGTATAAAGCTTTATAGTCCTTTGAATTTTGGCATAATAAAATGCTATTTTGAAGTAGCTGAAAAATTGCATTAATTTTTTATATAATATGTAACTCCTTTTCTTTTTTTCTGACATTTTTAGGTGTTTTTTGCGATATAAAAAAGGGTCGAACAATATTGTACAGAGAAAATGTTCACGACCACCGGCAAAATGTATGATTACAGTGTGTTTCTTTTAGTTTTTTTAACTGTTATCTATTTTTTTTTAATATGTCTGCAATCACATAACTACACCGTGTCTAAATAAAATCAAATAAAGGGTGACCAGATTGGAAGTACTTTTTCCGAAAGATTTTTTTGACAAATCACGCGTGGGTACTGTCAAGTTAAATACATTATTTTTTTAAGTATGCATTGACATTTCGTCATGGAAAGATTTATGCCTCAACAACATTTTCCAAATCGTACAATTGTAATTAATGGCTACATCAATAAGCAAAATTTACGTATTTGGGCAGAAGAGCAACCTAAAGCCATTCAAGAACAGCCATTACATCCATTGAAAACAACCAAACGGTGCGGCCTCTGGGCTGAAGGAATCGTCGGCCCATATTTCGGCAAAGACGAGGCTGGCCCCAATGTTACATTGAGTGGCGAACGCTATCGCGCCATGATAAATGACTTTTTGGTGCCAGAAATTGAAGCCTGTGATCTTCACAACATCCAGCATAAACGTTTTCCAATCAGTCTTTGTCCGGATATTAATCCGAGTCGTTTGGGTTACGTAGAGCCGACTGTCGTGCTTTGTCGTTTCGGTGAAAAATTTATCTTTCTTCTCGAACCAATGGATTGGTCACCAAGATTGTGTAATATTACACCATTGGACTTTTATTTGTGGGGTATGTAAAGTCTAAATGCTTTGTGGATAAACCAGCTTCGATTGAGGCATTGGAAGCCAACATTACTAAAGTTATTCACGAGAATCGGACTGAAGTCCTTCAGCGAGTCATTCAAAATTGATGCTTACGGATGGCTAAATTACACTCATTAATGGTTCTAAGCAAAAACAATAAATATGGACCAATCAATTTGAATTTTCGTTGTTTGATTTCAGTTTTAAATCCGATCCCTCAAATCACCCTTTATGTCGTAGTAAAGTTGAGCGGATCAAATAAAAGTAAAGAAAATCGATGAAATAGTTTTTATCCAAAAAGTGCATAAGACCAATTTAAAATTAGTTAAAATCAATTGCAATTAAGTCCTCAAATAAGCTCCTCTTCCTCTCATTACTAAACCTCACAAAGAGCCACTAAACTGCGTTACTCATACGCCACCGCAGACCGCAACCACGGAGACGCAGTATTGTGTTTGTATTCCACCTAACCATCATTAAGCATGAAACACAAGATAAAGGCATTGATAATGACATCGTCCGCTACCACAATTGCCACAATTTAAACCTCATGCAGTGCCTCTGAGTTTCGCTGACACTGTGCAATCGCAATTGAACTTTGCGATTACATTGGCTTGTCATAGCTAATCGTCTTTGTATTCGCACTGTTTCACTAATTCAGCAACTTATTTAAGTGTCAATGTAATTTCAATTAATAGTGTAGTGTAAGGGATACTCATATAACAAAAACAAACAATAGTGACGATGACAAAAGCGGCGCGCCCTCCACCAACAACATTTATCTATTAGAGTGGGGAGCAATGGAGAAGCTGTTTATGGCAAAAGCGACCACAATTTGGCGGTGGCTTAGTACGAATTTAAGCATGCAAACAATAAATGGGTGCACACATACATTTCTATGCACAAGCACACTTAAGTTCATATGAATAGCAGCACATTTACACAACAAATGTTGGCACTGCTGTGGAGAAATTAATCTAAAAGCAGTCTGTTTTTTTTTCAATGCACTTGCTGAAGTTTTCATTTTGAACCAAATCAAGTGTTTTGATGTGCATGTATGTGCGTGAGTTGTTGGATTTTGTTTGGTTTTGGTTTACTTTTTGCTTTTACTCTAACAAATCATCTGGCACTCAAGTGGTAATCGAAAGAATAACCCTTTTGGCTGTGCTTTGTGAGTCACATATTTCAGAGTTTGTAGCGATAAATTTTGGCATTTAGTAGTCGGTTAAAATACATAAGCGGAAAGTTGTTTAATAGCATGTGCAGAGATAGTTATTTGCATACTATTTTTGCATATATGTGTACGTATAGTACGTAATAGTCTTATTAAATAGCTGACGACTGGAACTTAACTAATTTTTTATTTTCTTTTTCTTCTCATTTCAGGTAAATATCAACTTTTAAGGATTTTAATTAAATTGTCATGTGGGTGAGTTCGGAAAACCATTTATTTATTTTTTGTCTTCTGATGGAAATCTTTCCAGCAACATTTATATACTAAATGGTGATGCACAATTAATTAACCTATCGGAAAATTTGTAATTTTTACAAATGGCATTGTGCATCCATTGGATTTGACATTTATCAACTAAACAGCTGCTGTATACAATAGAGTGCGTAAAGACCAAACTAAAGATTTCTGTCATTCAAAATCATTTTTTATTGTATTTTTTTCATTCTCATTCAAAACCAAGCCACCTTGTATTTTTATAAATCGGCATTCACTACCGATAATTATTCATATCAAAATGTCAATAACACAAATTTACGTATTGAAAAAAAAATGTCTGACCTATAGTATTTATCTGTAATATCTTACGCCAATATGCTACTGAACCTGAATATGAAGTTAGATATTCAAAAAGTAAAACCATTTATAAGATATGGCAAAACATATTTAATTTTCTTTTAATTCTTAAACAAATTTTTGCGCTTTGGAAATTTGTAAAATCGAAAAAGTCGTGTTCTGGCATACCCACTTTCCAAGTACAACTGCGGAGCATCTAACTTATTTGCTAAATTTTTTTAGCTGGATTATGTTTTTAACTCTGAGGAGCCCCAGACTTCTCCTCTAAATATTTCTCGTGATATTTTTTGAAATTGGTTAAACTTTTGTGAATTTGTTAACGGAGTTTGTAAAAGTTTATAAGATTTTTGTTATATTTACAATGAAATATATTTTTATAAAAAACTGCCTGAAAAATATTTTAACTATTGTAAAAATATGAAGTGACTTAATTCGGTGTACTTTTGTGTTGAAGCAAGGAATAACTTCTACTTTGAATATGATTTGTTTTCAGTAATTTAAGCACTATATACTTACTACTACTAAATGGTATATAGTAAGCACTTATGTTCAAAAATTGGGTATTTATTCTATGTGACTTCTAATGACTTCAAATCACCCCTCATCAAACATTCAGGAAGCATGTAAATATATCTTTTATGTCTAAACGAACTAAAAAATTATTATAACACCTTGAAAGTGCAAGGTCGTCAAATCCTCATCTCAACACAATTATAATTTTAGTAATTTTCTAATTCGTTACTTAACCAGCCAAAGCAGCAAGCTCTCTATTTGGATTCCGTTTTTTGGCCCTTTTTTAACCTAATCGGAAAATACCCTTTTTAAACATTCAAATAAAATCCCACTGACGGCAGTAAGGCACAACTACCAGCACATAGAGAAACGCGTCTAGACCGGAATTTCAATGAGAGGAAATGAAATTGCTGAATCAGTCACACCAACCTGAAATGGCAACAAATGGGTACAGCAACGAAAATAAAATAAACAGAAGAGAGGTAGCGACACTATACCCAAACTTTGTGACACTCATTGCAAAACAACAAGCGTTGTGGTGGCTAAAGCGCACACCCGGAGACAGACGGGCGTGAAAAGTAAACGAACGTAAAGGGTAAAAAATTCACTTAAAAATATTTACATATAAAAATGTGTGAAAATGATCATTGGGTATGCAAAAGTTGTTTCACGTTTCCAATTACAATTTTTTCTACCGAAATTTTAATGAATGTGTAAATGTAATAGTACAAGAAGGCATTTAAACCCACATAGTAGATCCCATCATAAGCTTTACCTTTTTTAAACTTGTTAAAAGAAGCGAATGAAGTGAGTCTTGGATGGAGAACGAGGCCAAGGCGTAGCAACTCCTGTCGTCAAACAAACAGTCATGCGTCGCATGTCGACATTCACATTGCTGTCGCCCGTTACAATTTTGAACTAGCAGCTGGCTTCATTTGCTTCATTTACCGATAATAATGATAGCTTTGAAATCCAATAAAGAATTGCTTTTGTCAACAAGCGCTACACTGAACTTTTATTGGATCATATTATTGTCGGGAGTATAGCACTGCAACCTTAAGATCTATTGTTCCACTTCAAGGGCGTAGAGTATGTTCTTTAATCCTGCTGCCGAGAGGAGCTTTAGCCTAAATATCTCGAAGTCATCGTGTCATCCGTTATTGGATCTTCACCTAGAACTATTTTGAGTTTGTATTTCAGGGCATGAAATATCATAACAGGACAATTCCACGACAAACATTACAATTCTCATGCACTTAGGCGTCTTACACTTTCGTTTTCTCTCTGCAAAATCTACAGATCTCACATTACTAATATCATTCATTGAATCAGATGATGACTCAGTCTACTACGGCATCCATAGCTGAATGTGCGGAGGTTTTCAAAAAGTTCTTTCGACAGCAGAGTTTCTCTACTGGCAGGCTTGGTGCGATGGAGAAGAACTAAAAACGCAGATGTACTAACATTGAGTAATATGTAGTGTCGCACACATGATGATTCTCTTATGTGAGAGAAAAAATTTAAAATTTGTCGGCGAAAACTTACTCAGTTCTCTTCTAATCTTCGCTTTGTTAAATCATTTTATAAATGCTTGATAATCGCATCTAATAGAACTTCATATCCAGGCTCTGTGATCTTCTGCAACGTCGTTAAAGAAGTAGGCGGTCTTGATCGGCGGAGTTGTCTTGATCGAACACAAACTCTTCCTATTCGTATTTCCTGGACGCTTCTGGTCGATCACCTGTGTCAATCTGGTCGGGGGTTGTCAAGTGCTTGATCGAATAGGAGCAGCTCATAGTGAATCATTCCATCCCACCAGACTTCCATGAAGATCTGCTATCCCGTTAAATCGGGATTGGCCTGCTCTCCACGATTTCACCATAATTTTTATTTTTTTTCATTTTAGTTGTTGTTCGCTATTGTTGCGCTATGATACAGGGTGGCTGATGAATTTTGCTACATTAAGAAACTCAAATAACTTTTTTTTTAGTGTATGGAATTCATTTATTTTTTTTTCAAGTTGAAGGTCATTTAATTTTATTAAATGTAGCTTAACTAGTTTTAAAAATAATTGAATTTAAATGCCCCCCATGCTCGTTGACACAAGTGCGGCATCTTAGTAAAAAGTTGTTCATTGCTGCTTTGAGAGTTGCGACAGGAATAGCCGCAATTGTTGCCCGAATGGATTGTTTTAGTTCATCCAAATTTGTTGGCTTTGTTATATAAACTTCTTGTTTACATAAACCCCACAAGAAAAAGTCAGGTGCAGTAAGGTCAGGCGACCTGGGGGGCCAACGAAATTCGGAGTTTCTTGAAATCAGTTTATTGGGAAATTTTCGTCGCAACTCTGTCATAACAGTCTGGGCTATGTGAGACGTTGCCCCATCTTGTTGAAACCACACAGAGTTGAAAGGAATTCTCTTTCGGCGTAGTTCTGGATAGAAAAATTCTTTCAGCATTTTCAAATAACGGTCTCCAGTAACCGTAACGGTGTGACCATTTTCTTCAAAAAAATAAGGCCCGACAATACAGCGTGAAGAAACCGCACACCACACTGTCACGCGAAGAGGATACAATTTCGTCTCGTGGAGTATCTGTGGGTTAGAAGTACTCCATATTCAACAATTTTGTTTGTTCACATTGCCGTTTAAATCGAAATGGGCCTCATCAGACATGAAAAGGCAGTTTAACATGTTTTGGTCTTCTTCCACCATTTGCAGGATCTTCTGGCAAAATTCCAAGCGAATCGGCAAGTCTGCTGCATTCAGTTTGTTAACCATTTGAATTTTGTAGGGAAATAAGTCTAAATCTTTGTGCATTATTGTTTGCAAAGACTGTCGGCTGACACCAAGTTGAGCAGATAAGCTTCTTGTTGAAACCCTTGGATTGCTTTGTAAAGCTGCAGCTACAGCAGCGATCGTTTCCTCCGTCCGAACTGGTGGGTTTCGATGATAAGGCCTTCTTGCGACTGTTCCTTGCTCAGCAAAATTATTCACCAGTCTCATTATGGTCCATCTGCTCGGGGGATCGCCGCCAAACATCCGCCTGTACTCTCTCTGTACCAAAACTACGGACTCCAGTGCGTGATAGCGGCGGACTATCCAAATTCTTGTTTGCGTGTCCCAGTTATCCATTTTAATAAATTTTAAAGATCAATCAGCGAATTAAAACAAAAATGGAACAGATAACTTAAAAAGAAAAAAAGTTATTCAATTTTTTTTTTGGTAGCGGCTTTCATCAGCCACCCTGTATTTTTCATTGACTGTTATCATCGACGCTCTCGCTTTTTATTTGGAAACCACCATTAACTCCGATGATAATATTGTCAACCTTGAAATCCAACGAAGAATCCTTATAGCCCACAAGTGCTCCTTTGGACGAATTGGGGCATTGAGTAGTAAAGTTCTCCCTCGACGAACAAAAAACAAGCATCTTTAGTATTTCCTTACGCTTGTTATGTTGTATAATACAAACGCTTGGGGAACGACAAAGTCCAACGAGGGAGTCTTTAGAGTTTTCGATGGATAAATTCTGCGGCAAATATCTTTGCACGTTGGCGGAACTGAAGTCAAATGGATCCAAAATGTTATTTTGCGTCGATTTGCGTGACGCACACAAACTAAGCTTTTTCTTCAGACCAGTCTCATGCGAATGTTTCCAAACTATTTTCACACTAATCTTAAGTTCCTGACTTCTGAATGACTTCTGGCCACTTTTGAGCAATTTTTAAACTGCAATCAATAATTTTTTTTTTTTTCAACATGATACATACACATATCAACAAAAGCAGACTCATGTACAAGTCTTTCCGATCGACGTGTGCTAGTCATCGATAATCAGAAATGTGCTTTAAACCTCACTATTGCAGGTGGAAATTATGCCACAGAGCAGCATAAGCATAATTTTAAATTACACAGCTAGATTTTATCATTTATGCTCTCATATCCTCACTCACAGTGGTAATGTGCAACTACCCATTTCACTTCGGTTTATTTGCCCGAAGGAAAAGTATTGCTTAGTTTTCAAAATTTCACTTGTTTTTCTGCTTGATTTGTTTTTTAGCGATGGTAAAATACATGGCACTAAATTAGTCTGAATTATAGAGAAATAATAGCCATGGGTACACTCAGTACGATACACAAGCAGTATTACTCGTATTACGCTGCATTCGAGGCCCCTGGGTATAGCAAGCAGTTCCTCGTTTTTCCATGCGCCATGCGCTGGCAAAAGCTTTGCCTTACCTTATCTGTACTAGTTATCATGTATATATGTAAATACATATTCCTCAAATATGATTTGCCGTACTTGCTGTGCTTTCATGTTTTATCTGCGGAATCATATAACTCAAATACCTTTAGGGCTGTTGAAAGTATGTTACTGATATCGGCGCTTCTAAAATTGCTGCAAATTGTTTAGCACTTACACCAAAGTATTTATAACTTGTTACAAATAAATCCAGTGTATTTGTTGGGGCAAATATTTTTTATTAATCAAAATATCTGCCATCTGCTTTGGTAATAAATCTAAAAACTCTTTTTAAAACAAGTTTACAAACGAGGATATTTTTTAAAAATATAGTTCAGGATGGCGGTCACAGCAGCACGAATAGCTGCATTCGATTCATGGTAATTTTCCTTTAACACAAAACGCAGTTGCGGGAATATATAAGTAAAATAGTCACAGGGTGGCAAATTGGGTTATTACAGCGTTATTATAACGAAATGAGTTGGCACGAAATGAGTAGGAAATTCACTAACAACTGGAAAAAGTTTTTGACATCTGTCAGGTTGTGTGACACAATTTTTGGTCGATGATTAAGTACATTATCATCCAAATGTGCCGGCAGCGAATTTACCAATATACAGAAATTTTCACGAAAAGACCCAACAACTTGCCAAAATTCCACAGTTGTCTGAGGAATTTTCAGTTCCATTTCAATGATTTCGAAGGTGATTCTTTTAAATTATCTTTGATAAAATCATACATTTTTCAATACTTTCTGGGTATAATCCTCTCTGTGGTCGACCAGGTCTGTCATCGTCTCTTAGTTTTTCTCTGCACGATAGAAAATGATTGTGTGCATCCCATACGGAATAAATCATAAAAAATAGCGCTCGTAAAGGACTTCAAAAATGTGAGACTAATTTTATATTTTTTTAGAATATGTTGCCCCTTTTAAACACAAGGCCAATGTACTCCTGAAAAGTGTTTTTTTAGGATTTACCTATGTAAATATACATATACGAGGTGTGTTGAAAAAATTAGGTGAATTTTCAAATTTCACGGACTACGTACATTTGACTTTCGATTATTATTATTTTTTATGGTGGCACACGCGCCTGTATAGTTTGTTTGTGAGAGGCATCAATAAGACAAAGTATATATTTTGCACGTTTGGCGATTTTCTGCTATCGGAAAAAATAGATCAAAGAAGTTGCATCAAATTTTGTGTAAAATATGGATTTAGGTGCTCGAAAACACTTGAAATGTTGACTGTGGCACACGGTGAGAGTGCTCTGAGTCATAAAAATGTTTACAAGTGGTACAAGCTTCTTACAGAAGGTCGAGAAAATGTGAATGACAACGCTCGCTCTGGACGCCTCAGCACATCAACAACTGATGAAAATGTTGAGAAAGTGAAGAAAATATTTATGGAGAATCATCAAATCACAATTAGAGAAGTTGCTAAGGATAGCGGCATATCAGTTGGCTAATGCCAGGCAATCTTTTCGAAAATTTTGGGCATGAAGCGTGTGGCAGCAAAGTTCGTTTTAAAATTGCTAAATTTTGACCGAAAACAACGTCGCATGAGCATCGCTCAGGAATTGTAGAATAACGTTAACGATGATTCAGATTTGCTTAAAAGGGTCATAACTGGTGACGACCCTTATGGTTATGTCATCGAAACCAAAGCCCAATCGTCCCAATGGAAGAGTCTAGAAGGGCAAAGACCAAAAAAGCACGTCAAGTAGGATAAAATGTCAAGGTTTTGCTCTCTGGTTTCTTCGATTACCAAGGCGTAGTGCATCAAGAGTTCTTACAACAAGGACGTATGGTAAATAAAGAGGTAAAAAGGTAATACCTTGAAGTTATGGGTCGTTTGCGTGAAGCAATACGAAAAAAACGCTCGGAAAATGCATTGCTTTTGCATCATGATAATGCACCTGCTCACTCATCTTTGCTTCTGAGAGATTATTTGGTCAAAAACAACACCGTTATCACGCCTCACAGTTATCAAGCCTCATGCCTGCTTAAGGACATACCACAAAGTGCATATCAGAACTGCTTCGCGGATTGGGAAAATCGCTGGCACAAGTGTATAATATATGAGGAGGACTGCTTGAAGAAGATGAAATAGAAATTGATGAATAAATAAATATTTTTCGAGAAAAATGAAAATTCACCTTATTTTTTGAACACCCATACGAAGGGTCATATTATAATTCATTGGAGAGAAGGACGATAAGATTTAGCAGTACATATTGGAAACAAATTAATGGTGTACTTCTGTTCCTTATCGTAAATTTTTTTTGTTTTTTTGTCTGAGGAGACCCCAACTGAAATTTTCTGGGAAATATCGACCGTCCAGACATAATGTTTATTAGATTATTAAAAATAAAGATCAAAATGATGCACACTTTGGAACAAAACGACAAACGAACAATTCTATAGCTCTTCCTCTTTCATATTTGCTGTACGGCATCTTATCTTATTTTAATTGCTGCGCCTTGTAATTGGTAAGTTCTGCTCATTTGCACATAAATTTTGAATGGGAAAAATTTAATACATCAATATGAAGCAAAGGAAGGAGTGGATGACTTCAGAAGATACATCAAAGCCGAGAGTCGGATCTTAATCCAAAGAAAATCGTGAAATGTGTTTGGTGGAGCTGGGATGGCATTATGCACTGGGAAATGCACGAAACGAATGCCTTGCTCTACATTGCCCAGCCCGCATGAATGAGACTATTCGGCTGAAAATACCCGATTGACCTGGTCAAACCATACTCCTTCACGACAACGCCAGGCCCCATGTTGCACAAGTCGTCAAAGTCGCACTCTAAGAACTCGAATGGGAGATCCTTCAGCCACTGCCGTATTCTCCGGATCTTGCACCGATCGATTACCATCTTTTCTGCAAGTGTGTCAAACCATATGAATGGTGTTACCTCCGATAACAAAGAGATCCTTAAAAACTGCCTCCACAACTTCTTTTACAATATGTAGACCAGGCGATTTTTGGCGGAACGGAATCAACAAATTGGTCGAGAGGTGGGAAGAGGTTGTAGACGCGAATATATAATTGATTAACTTATTGATATGATTATTGTTTTATGTTTAAATAAAAGTCTTCTGTAAAAACGCTACGAATCCCAACCCAATAGAAGAAAATTCTGAGCATCGTATGCAAAAAATGTCAATAATAAACGCGATTTTTAAGCGACCTCAAACCACTTAATTATGTTTAAAGTAATATCTTGGAGACTATAAAGCTGCATGCCTTGAAGTTTTCTATAGATTCTGATTAAAAGACGAAAATTAGGATGACAAGTTGTTGAAATTTGTTGCATTTTTGGGAATTTCGTACAAAGCTTGGAACTTTGATTTATAAGGTTTTTGTTACACAATGAACTAGACCAATACCTCACTTTGCGTCGTGGTTACGTTTCAAAAAAACATAACGCAAATTGAAACGACTTAAAGTGAATTAAGATTTTCTATAGCAAACCATGTAAAGATCTAAGATAGGTTCTAGAGTTACGAAAATACTACTTTTTAAAAAGAAAATTGAACAAAGTAATCATTTAAAAATAATATAAAATTTTATTGCATGCATACAAAAAACAAAAAAGAAACTTATTGAATTAAAACAAAATATAGTATTCACTTAATTTATGAAAAACAAAATTAAAATTTATCACTGTCTGATGAGTCCATAGTGGCTGTTGTCGCAAATCTTCTTTTTTCACACAAAATTGGTCAAATGTTTACTGAACAGCTTTTTTTTCAACATAAGATAAATTTTCTTGCAACAATTGATATTTATAGCTACCGCCTGGGACATTTTAAATCTCCTTCCGCTATCAGGATCGTTAAAAAAAAAAATCTCAATTGCTTTGTCAATCAAACACATCGGAGTTTATTTGGAGGTTAAATTTTGTTCTTTGAAGATTTATTTTGAACGGTCACTGTCTCTTCTTTAATAGCAAATTGCAATTCCAGTTGCGATAGTTCTTCTTTAGAGAATTCTTGGTTGTGAGGGGTTAGCAATTCATTTATGTCAGTCTCCTCCATACCTTCAAAATTAGACTCTCTAACTAAATTAGAAATTTCATGACGAACAGCTGCTGTACCATAAACTTCTGCAGCGCATTTTCGGTGAACCTAATCAGGCCATATTTTGCGCCAAACACCATTCATGCAAGATGGCCTAACCTCTTCCCACAAATGGGAAATAATTTCTATGGCTTTCATAATGTTGAACTTTTTCCAAAACTCTAGCATGGAAGGCTTATCTTTTTCAAGGAAATTTAAATGTTCCTCGAAGGTATAATAATAACTTTTAAATGCATATAGAGTTTTTAAATTATAGTTTTTTTTTTATTTTTAGGAATTTTACTAGCAGCGCCCTTTCCTCTAATTTGGCTAAAAAAATTACGGGTGTATATAAAGAAAAACTTTAACTCTGCCAATAAATAAATTGGAAACATATTTACCTTTTTTGTAACCAGAAACAACGCGTAAAAATTCATATAAATTTATTATTCTCTTTTAAAAAAAGCACACACACTACATAATTGAAACTGAACGCTAAAATTAGCAGAACAAAGTGAAAATAAAACTGTTTTGAAATTGCGTTGATTTTCACTTAGAAAGGGAATCCTAGAGTTTTGGTGGCATGGCGCAGCTAGAAACAAATGTGTATTTTAGAAAAAAAAAGGAAATTAAAAAAAAAAATTAAAGACTCGAACCCAAAACAACGCCATCTCAAAAATCTAACGACGCACAGTGAAAATTAGTACTAATTAAACAGCGACGCTACTTCGAAAAAAACGCAAAACGAAACGACGCAAAGCAAGGTATTGGTGTATATTTTAATAAAAATTTTACGAAAAAATGTAGCATAAAAAATATTGAAAACATTGTAGAAAAGCGAAGTGATTTAATTACGTGGTCACAAGCGTATGTACATAAGTATATAATTTTTACGTAATATTGGGCGATTTTTTAACTCCATGAGAACTAACGATATCGATAACTATGATTTGACAGTTGAGAATGGCATTTGTGTTCGGTAAGGTTTGGCAAGTCATCATGCATCGTTTAACGCCAAAATAACGCTTTCAAACTGTAAAAATTTACCGTGAATAAAATAAATCTGTTCGCAAAGTTCACACATTTTTCCATACATACATAGATATAAAATAAGCAAATTGTGACATGAATGTCCATTATGCTAAACAAATAAACGAACAAAAACAAACTAGTCTGCAAACAGATTAACACACTCACAAATTCATTTGTATAGGCAAATACATGCATACATATGCATGTACATAAATGCATACACGTGCACATATAGAAAAAAATTGCACAAAAATGAAGCTTTCGACAAAGTGCTATGCCACTACAAACAATTTAGCATAAATTTGCACTCTCTTAACCATTTAAAGCTGACCAAATTGCACATCATACACATAAAAGCGCATAATACATATGTACATGTATCCATATATGTATCTTCTTTCGTTTATCTTTCCTAGCCTGACTTAATGCTTAACTACCGAGTGTCTGGCTGATTTACTATACATACATCCTTGCCCATAAAGTCTTCACCGGCGGTGAGCCTGTATTGAAACCCCTAATAAAGCCAGCAAATTTCAATAAAACCCAATCCTTCCTTGTTGCATTTACTCAAATGTTTTGACT
Organism: Anastrepha obliqua; assembly: GCF_027943255.1. Taxonomy (NCBI): domain Eukaryota; kingdom Metazoa; phylum Arthropoda; class Insecta; order Diptera; family Tephritidae; genus Anastrepha; species Anastrepha obliqua. The sequence goes on from NC_072895.1 coordinate 58,043,149, forward strand.
TTCATCGAATTTCACTTCATTTGGCCTTTACGAACTGTTACTTAGTACTTGCTGCTTGTTGTTTTTGTGCCTCTAAAGTTTTGCTCAGCTGCAGTTATTCTCATTTTTTAATGTGTTTGCATAGGTTAACCTTTTCCCAGCAAAGGCTAACTGCTACTCAGCTAGACATATTTTTCTTTTTCTATTTATGTAAAATTTTTTATTCGTACTTTTTACTTTGCCATCAGTTAGTTGGTCCTTGATTGCTAAACTGCTGTGCTGGCCTGCATTTTTTGCTTGTTTGGCTACCACGAAACTCTGTTCAGTTGGCCAACTGCCTGCATCCTTTAAATATTTTTGCTCATTTTGTTTGCTTCAAAGCAAAAGTTTTACTTAGTTCACTAACTGGTTTGTGTTTATTTATGTTTATTTTATTTTTATTTTTCTTAGTTCTCTCACATATTTTGCATTTTTTGTCATGAGCAGAGAGGTTTATTTAGTTGGCCTTGATTTGGTGTATTGAGGCATTAAAACCAAATGGATGGTATTTGTGGAAGTTATTGAGTTAATGGATTGTTTAAAGGTGTTTCACTGAGTAAGTGTTGATCAAATTGGCTATTGAAAAATGAAACAAAAAAAAAAGAATAATTGTCTTATAATGAATAAAGGAATATTATTTTTATTTTTCTCTGCATAATTAAAGTAAACTAAAGCTACTCATATAAATTTTATTAGAATTATAGCTCACCAAGGTTTAGATAAATTTGTTTATTCGCATCCACACCTTGCCAAAAAACTATGCAAAAACCATGATATTCTACACAAGAAATTTGAAACATAATTGTCTTTTCCCAAAAGCTATATTTTTTATATAAATGTGATAGTTTTTTTGTTTCTTTTTTTTTTTTGGTTGTTTGTTCCTTTGTAGCCCTACACTCCTAAGTGATTTGTTGTGAGTTTATAGGCCTGAAAAGTTTTACGGGTTTTTGGATCCGCTAGGTGGCATGTGGTCAAGATATTTGTAGAAAACGTGTTTAGGGGCCGATTTGGGCTGAAGATATTTTAACTTATTAAAAAAAATAAAGGTGAAAAATGAGTTCGCTAAAAAGCTCATGAGATCGAAATGCTCGGAAGTGTGTCAAAGAGCATATTTGGCAACGTATGTATATAATGTAAAATTATCGCATCAATACTGTATAAATACCGTATGTCTACATTGCATCAGTAAAATATTGATACTTTGTTGAGTTATGCCTTGCAACTTTGTTCACGTTTTGAAACATTTTATTTACTTTGATTATATATTATATTAAATAAAGTTATCTTATAATATTAATAATTTCATTACAACTTACCTTTCTTCGTTTTCCGCCATTTTTTCCTTTGTACATGTACACATATTGCATCAGCTTTTTGGTGATGCCTAGGTTGCTTTATGTTGCGTATCCAGAAGATCAAGGATACTTTTAGCAACACGATGCATCGTCAAAGATTTCCGGGTTGATTTTAGGGACATGATACTTTTGTAAGAACACAACGTTTTCGAAAACGCTAATACTTACTACATATATGTAGTCGCGAGCATAACTGAGTGCATGATGATTTCATTAAATATTTAAAAATGTTTTCGAGGTAAACTTTTTTGTGGTTATTTTTTAATAATGTCACTCTTTTACCAAAACCACCTAAATCAAACTTTCAGCCATTATATGGTCTATGGATAAGTTCGTGCGGTTTTACAACAGATGGCGTAACTTGATTATTATTCCATCGATCCACATTTCCAAACATTCATTGGAGAGCTACTGTCGTAAGGCACAAACGTCAGTATAAGTTTTTTATTTGAAGCGTAAACAACAATATTTTTACCACACTTGAAAATGTCGAATTTCGTGCCAAATAATGTGTTTTTGCGGGGAATTCTTTAATATGAAGAAAAAAGCAGCCGAAAGTCATCGTATCTTGGTGGAAGTTTATGGTGAGCATGCTCTAGCTGAGCGAACGTGCCAGAAGTGGTTTGCACGCTTTAAAAGTGGTGATTTTGGCCGCGCCGCCAAAGTTCATGGATACCGAATTGGAGGAATTGCTCGATCAAGATCCGGCTCAAACGCAAGAAGAGGTTGCAAAAACTTTGGGAGTTGATCAATTAACCATTTCCAAACGTTTAAAAGCCATGGGAATGATCCGAAATTCAAATTTCGAAAAAAACGCACGAACTTATTCATAGACCTATTACAATATAAAGTTTAGAAAAATTTATTAAATTTTCATCTAAATCTTGAACTTTTTAATCTGTTTCTTAAACTCTTTTACAGCCTGAGGTAATTTTTTCGAAAAAACATTTTTAAAACCCTATTTTAATTATATAACTCGATTTTCGAATGTACAAAACGATCCAGCTCGGGTAAACCTTAATATTTTGACGTAAATCTTAAAATATAAAAACATTATAATTCCAACGGAAACTCAGAACTAATTTTTTTATGGAGAGTGATGCACCCTAATACATGGTGGGCAAAATTAATCACCCTCTTGGAAGATTTTTATCAAGATTTAGATCAGTTTAAGGATTTGCTAAAGCCGACTAATGCACTTCTAATGTTTACCATACTTCTTACAGTTAAAAAATTCTAAACACCAAAACACATTAAAAATTTTGAATGAAAATATTGAAAGTAATCCGAACACTGAAATTTCACAGCTGCTACGAGCCTGATTGAAGCAATAAAATAACATAATTTATTGCTTCCACGGGAAGGCTTGCAATGTAAAAAACAGGAAGTGGTGGCTTTAGAGTCAGATAGATTGGCTTTGTAAGAGCGAAGTGATGAGCTAATAAATGAGAATGGGAGGCTGGAGAGTTGATGCAGGAAATAGCGAAAAAGGAAGTTAGAGTAAAGGGTAAATGAAGCATTCAATACGCACACATACATATGTGCATGTACATATATGTACGAGTATATATATTTATATATAAAAATAGAAGAATATGAAAGTAATGGCTTATGGCAATGTGATGATTGCTTTCCCCTTTTTATTGTATTACATGTACATAGCACACAGTTGCATTGAATTATGTTTATGTTTTTATTTTTATTATTTATGTTTTCATGCTGTTAACCTAAAAACATATATTTTTATCTTATTCAGTATGGAAACTACCACGCCACAAATATCGCGCCGCAGATAAATTTATGAATGCGTTATGACTTGAATATGTAAAGACAACTAGAATAAAGGAAATAATGACAAAAGTTGTATAAATCAAAACTGTCACTAAGCAAATGGTTATAAATGGGCATTGAAAAAATTTTGTTGAGAGAGTTTAACTTTTGCTTTAAAGAATTAGCGAATTGAAGCAGTTTTACTTTTAATCACAAAAGTGTATTTTTTTTCAAAAAGCTCTCAATCATTATGTTCAAGCGACTTTAATGAAATTTAGCGAAATTTAAATAAATAAATAAAAGTGCGAATACATTATAGGAGTACAACTCTGCTTTCGCCGTTTTTCGATAGATGGTTGGCAGGCGCTTGTTGCAGCGAATAGATCCAAACCATGAAACAGCAACAGAGTTAGGCAAAATGTATTCGAATAACGAGTGACAATAAATAAATTGTTTTCTCGTCATTCATAAATAATATTAGGTGCGCAACTAAGTTCCCGCTGTTTGTCAATAGATGCCGCCAGCAATGTGTGCTAGTCGATTCTAAGATAACCTAAACGTCATTAATCAAGCTTAGACATATGGTAAACAAACTGCTTCGACACATTAGTGATTTTGTTTTGGTATCATATACTTTTAGTTTCGTGAAAATGTCTGATTTTGTGCCGAAGAATCGTCATTTGCGGAGAGTGTGCATTTTTCTCTTTCATTCGAAAAAACAAACGGCATCTGAAGCGCGTCGAGAACTACAAATGTTTATGGAGAAGCTGCTTTAAGTGAAATAACGTACCGAGATTGGTTCCGTCGCTTCAAAGACGGGGATTTTAATGTTGACGACCGTCCGCGTCAATGAGGATCCGTGTCAAGCGCAAGGAGAGCTTGCTTTAGTATTAGGAGTTACCCGCCAATCCATTTCCAAGCGAATGCTTGCTTTGGCAATAATTCAGAAACAGGGGACTTGGGTTCCTTATGAGTTAAAATCAAGGGATGTTAAACGTCGTTTTTTTCGCTGTATCGCTTGTGAACAACTGCTCCAGCGGCAAAAAAGAATGGTTTTCTTCATCGCATCGTGATGGGTGACGAAAAATAGATTCATTACAGCAATCCAAAGAAAAGAAAGTCATGAGCCCTGCCCGGTCGTGCTTCTACGTTGTCGCCTCGGCCGAATATTCACGCTGCGAAGGTCATGCTATGTATTTGGTGGGACCAAGTTGATGTTATTTGTTATGAATCTAACATGAATTAAGCGAAACCATCACTGAGCATCGGTATCGTCTTCGATCGATGCGATTGAGCCGAGCACTGCGCGAGAAGCGGTCGCAATACGCGGAGAGGCATGAAAAAGTGAACCTACAGCAAGACAGCGCTCGGCCTCACGTTGCCAAACCCGTTAAAATCTGCCTTGAAACACTGAAATAGGAAATCCTACACCACCCGCCATATTTCTCAGATATTGCGCCGTCCGATTATCAACTGTTCCGATCGATGGCACATGGTCTAGCTGACCAGCAGTTCCATTCATATGAAGACATCAAAAAATGGCTTGATCCGTGGATAGCCTCAAAAGATGAACAGTTTTACCGCGACGGTATACGAGATATACCAGAAATATGGGAAAAAGTAGTAGGCAACGATGGGCAATATTTTCAATGATTCTCTTGTAACCATTTTTTCAGAATAAAGTTGTATTTTCATCAAAAAAATAGCGAGAGCTTAGCTGCGCACCTAAATTCAATACAATATTTCTTTATAAATTTCTACTCTGTCAAAAGTGTTAGTTTTTGTACCAAACTCTGGATATTTGCATTCCCGCTTCCTTTCACAGAAATCTTCACCTGGGCTCATCGAATTCTCTTAAATTTTTACGATGAGATTGTAATTAGGAACTCATCATTAGTGGTATGGAAGCAATTTCAAGTCAAGTGATCCAAGTATTTCGGGCACCGTTGTGAGTTTATGTTGTAGTTTTGCATATAATAAGAAGTAAACGGAATTAATTTTGGGAAAAAAATTTTAATGTTAAGATTTATTCAATGTTGAAAATTTTGGTAGCGTTTTTTTGCGTGAAATAACATTCACATTTTCATTAATAGTTTTTTTTTTTTTAATTTACATTTAAAAAATATCTGTTTTGAAAAAAAATAGTTTTTTCGCTCAGAAGTTTTGAGAAAAAGATTGTTTATTGTAATTTTTGAAACAATTCTCTTCGAAATAGATTTCTAACTTATTCATTTTTTAAACTTTTGTACTGTTTTTTAATAAAAACTTTTTTTTTCTTTTTTCCACTGGCTTTTCGCTGTACATATTTGAATATAACACGAAAAATTATGGTAATCTCACTATGAAATTATGGTCATAGTTTTAGCTATTAACTGAAAAAATAAGAAACAAATCTCAGAATGCGGTGTTTTCAAAAATTACTAAAAAAATCAAAATTTCAAAATTTTGAAAATATTCAAAAATTCAATTTTTTTTTTACAATCAAATATTTTCCTAAAAAAATTTAAAAAAGACTCAAATTTTAAAAAGAATAGAAGATATTTTACTTTAAAAACTTAAGTACCAAAATTTACAGCATTCAAAAAGTCTCAAATTATTAATTTTTTTTTAATTTTCTCAGTTTACTTTTTATTATACTCAATCCTACAAGTACACTAATTTTCAGAAAAACTTACAAGTATGTATGTATGTATATATGTCCAAAATACTTGAACCACTTGTCATGGAATCGCTCTAAGAGCACTTTAAGAGCGTGGTAGTAATGTTGTTGGCCGGCATGGCGGTAGAAGAAGAATTTTCAAAGATATCAGAACTGTATACATATGTAAATAAAGATTCATTTGAAGAGAAAAAATAGTACCAGAATCGTTGGAAGTGATTCAACTATATATTTAAAAAATGTTTCAAGTCGCCTGGATATGATTCAGAAGTATGTGCAATGAGCCGCAAGTCGCAAAAAGAGCGAATACACACTTGGTAGTACTGAAATGGTAGGCCTCATCTCACAACACTGCTCCTTCCGACTATCATTTGCTTGGATCGAAAGCACATGCTCTGGATAGACAATGTTTTCACTCCTATGAAGAAATAAAGAAATTAGTCGATTTATGGGTCGAGAGATCTTCCTTGTGAGAAATTCGTGTAATTTCCATTGGAAAAAAATGATAGCAAACGGCAGGCAGTACTTTGAAATGTAAACATTTAATCATCTCTTTAAAATAAGGCTTTAAATTATGTACTGCAAAAATTCTTGTAAAATATAATCCTACAACCCAAACAAGCACAATACGCTTAAACGTTATTCATTCCATAGCGCGATAACATCTTTTCTTTTCGCCTTCCCTTATCTCCTCTTCTGCAATATACTTCCTTCATTTCACTCGAGTACTTCACTCACTCCTCGTACCTGTACAAATAACCGCTGAAATTGAATGAAATTGAATTTTGCCGATAATTTAAAACAAAAACTCACACAGTTCTCTATTACATTTCGCCATCCCAGCATACAACACTTACACTAGCACATATCGCATTCATCAGTACACCCAACACAATCATACATAAGCACCTCCATTTTCGCATTCACACAATCAACCATTCTCTCATTCAATGCATCGAATGCTTACTCTTGCATTTGCACGGCTCCGATCAATTGAATTTCAATGAAATTCTAAAATATCTGACAGCCGGAAACGGAAGTGAAGTTAGACTGGCATACACATACACTTACAAATGCTTACGAATACCAATGCAATTGAGTTGAATGACTGTAGATAGGTGGTACTTGCAGGAACGGATGATTCAATGGTTAGCTGCGGTTCATCTCTTCCTGCTACTGCTGTGTTATTCGAATTTAATGAAATGGAACGCGACGTCAGTTGTGGTAGTGGTAGTGCAGTGATGGAGTCCGCAGCAGCGACGGCTAACAGATGGCAACGGAAATGCGCGTTTTAATCGAAAATGTTTTGTGGCATTAATATCGATGTATGTGTGTGTATGTGTATGTATTTGAGCGCGTTGATTGTGCACTGTAGCATATGCTACTTTGCGTATACACACACAAGCACACATCCGGCATATTACTGGGGTATTAGTGTAAAATCTCATTTCCGTCAAACAAAATGGACAAAGTTTGTGTATTTATTGATGTGCTGTGTATATGCATATGTGTGTGTGCGTTTTTTCTTTCGATATGGGCGAGTACATACATACATTTGCATAAATATTGCAAATGTCAAAGTCAAACGATGCCACAGAAAATGGTCAATGAGGCGTATATGCAGGGTTATATAATATTTAGATAGGCAAATCGACAAGCTGCAATTGACGCTTTGTGAGTGTAGAAAAGGGGATCATTAAATTATAATGTGACAACAAATTTCCGCAGTGCAGGCCTTTTTGGTTTGCTAAAATAACCAATCGTTTCTGTAGTTCGATGAGAATCGGAAATGTAGGGCGGGAAGCTAACAGAACATTCGCGCATTTTGTCTCTAAGTACAATTTATTACAAGCGGTTTGAGACTCAGATATTGCATGAGTGCATTCTAACTTTTATGAGCAACAATGTGCTTAATTATGAGATGTAAAGAACGTGCCTTTGCCATATACGATTTCACATGGTGTATTTAGTCTAGACATAAACTTAACTTAAGTTATGTAAGAATTTAAAAGTGTTTACTCAAGCCGTCAAATCAACTTACGTATACAGCCTCTTGCCAAATAAATAAGAGAACGCAATTTGTTCACATGCTTTTCTTCTCAGTTGTAGTGACTTCGATAAATACTCCTATAAACTAGTCCTAATTATAAATCTGGGCTCCTAATCTCCTTTAGCTATCCAATTCTTTTAAGACTAGAAAGCGCTTTTCATTTTTTATCCTCCATCCCTTCTTGGTCGGTATGACGACGTAGTGCTTCCGATGTAAAATGCTTAATTATTAATATTACTTGATTTTTTCAGTTTTTGTATACATTTTATATATTATATGTATACATGCATACTCATATATAGAGCTGTTTATAAGAACTCATTATTTCATCGAATATGCCATTGCCTAAACTCTCAACAACAACAAGAAGCGCTGACGCCCTTGGTGAACTTTGTCGAATATATCTGCCTCTACACTTCTTGATTATCTATGGTGCTAATCAACTGTTTTTCTCGTCAAAGTCACTGCAAAAGCTATTTTCCCTGTTCTCGTGATTGTGCCAATACGATTTTTTATATGAAATATCTTCCATATTACACTAGTTTGCAGCAAAAAAAAACTCCAAGAACCAGGTCATCCAATTCCTATGTAAAATCAGTCGTTGCGTCCGAAAATTCACATCATTTTTTCCGTTTTATATCTGCATTCTTGATGTCCCTGAAAAAATCATATAAAGATGTGATTAATATGTAGTTTATAATTCAAATGTATTACCCTCAGTAATTTGTTACTAGGAAAACCAACAAAATCGGTTTGACCTTTTGCTAAACTTTGCTTTAATAATATCAGGGTATAAAAAATAATTTTTAATCTCATGCGAATAACTTTTATATTTATTGAGAATTGTTTTTATGTATTTTATATTTTTTGTAGATATGTTAGACATAAGAAATTAATGTAAAAAAACATTTTCTTAAATCGTATTTTAAATATTTCTTACAATACGAGGTGTGTTCAAAAAATAAGGTGAATTTTTAATGAATGATTTTTTAATGAAGACCTCACTCGTGTTTCTAACTGGTCCAAATCTAACTACTTGAAATTAAATGAGTCAAAGACAAAGGCGATTGCTATTTCTCATTCAAAGTATGAACTTAGCCCTTTGCCGCCAATATTGCTTAATGAAGTAAATATTAACTTTGATGACATAGTAACTAACCTGGGGCTCAGAATAAATTCAAGATTATCATGCGTTGACCATGTAAACTTTATTGTAAACAAGGTATACCATATAATATTCTTAGAAAACTATATTGTTTATTGAGTACTGAACCCGATATTTTCTTTAAATACTATAACTTTTGGTCGTGATATATTGACCAGTTTTTACTACTTTTGTTTTTTGGTTTTTTAATAAATTTTTTTAACATTACTTACTTTGCAACAAATATCATTTAAATGAAAATTTCAAACTTAAAAAAAATCTCATCCATTCATTACAGGAGAAAATGCGCAACATCCTTAGGGGGTCAATTATCAACAAGAATTTTGGGCTACTTCAAACGTGTACTTAATGGTACTAAAACTTCATTAAATATAAAACTGCGTATCCAAGTTTTTTTTCAATTTTCGATAACATTTTTTTTGTGCCAAAATGGGCTATACTTTACAAAAAATGTATAATACAAAAACTAAAAAAAAATTGTCAAAACTGGTCTAAATGTCGCGATTCTATTATTTTTTCCGTTAGTCTATACGGTTGTTGTGACTTTATCACGTGACCACTGAAGGTTTCAAACCTACTCCAACGGAATGGTAGCCACGCACAAATCCTGCAATGGGGGTTGTACGGAAGTCCAAGCTTCTCCGCATGAGTTCCAATCACCCAGTGACCTGTGGCCCCCGCTATGAGTTTGGAAATTGAATGACTAGTACTTCAATCATCCTGCTTCTCTCGTACTGCAGCCAAAGTGTTTTTGAGATAGCACACGATTAGATAGAACTATCTGTCGTGCGCTTTCTTAAGAAAGAAGTTGTGCAGTTTCCCTTTAACAACGGCCAAAGGGACTCCGATGTCTGAGATGGGAAAACCTGGAACTAGATAATGTCGACCCTTTCCTGACAAGCTTATCGGCAACTTCATTCCCCTTAATTTCCTATGCCCTGGAACCCAAATAAGATAAATATTCCCTGCACATGCGATACATTTGATCTCCTCCTAACAGTTTTTGACCAGAAGACAGATCACAGCTTGTAAATAATAAAAATGATCACCTTTTTATTGTTGACACAAATATGTCGTTTAGAAAGCCTCTCAGATATTAGTATTAAGTAAGAAATTATACGAAGTCGTTTTTTGATATATTTCAAACAAGAAAAAAAAAAATTACAAGTGAATTTAATTACTTGCAGACAGTCCATACCGCCCATTTTTCTAGGACAATTCGCCTGAATTGAGCAATAAAATTAAATAAGACTTCCATTGCAGCTTTACCACAGACAACAATAACTATGTACTATATTTGCTAATTAAACGTATCAATACAAATTAATTCCATGTATCTCAAAGCCGCAATTAATGCGCTAGGTGACAAACTGACAAAGAAAAAACACAAGCATTATCCTGCACATAAACATATAAATGTATGTGTATGGCCGTAAAAACCTTGTCATGAACACAAAAACGAAACGATAAACGCTCTTAATTCACTCACACCCATTTATCGGGGGGTAGCAACTAAGTCGTCGCTAGGCTTCGTTCATGCTCTCATGCATTCTTAAGAGCTTTACGACAATTTCTTTACTCTGTTTATTTTTCTTTGGTCAAGGACAAGCATCGTGCGTTTGTATGTTGTAATTGGTTTGTTTTTGTTCTACTTTTGTTTTGCAAAACAGTCAAGAAGCCGCTGTAACAAGTGGAATGACAGTTGCATCAAAGTTAAATGCTAAATTATTGCAGCAATTAAACCGCATTTAAAAAAGAGAAAAGTCGGATGCCTCTAACTGCTGCCGCTGTCAACATCTGCGCACACCTTTAAGTGCCCTCAATTTGAATATAGCAGTACACCTGTGCTCAAAATAATAGTAACGCGACATATTACAAAACTATTTATTATTTAATTTTCATTTTTTTTATACCAAATACAAAAAAAGTTTGTTCTACAACAAAAAGTATGTGGCCTAAAGTTTCAAATTTTGTGAATCATTAAAAAAATCAACAAATCCATTATAGTGAAGTGGCTGGAAGTTCGTGTTGATTTTGAATAATTTTTTGTTTTATTGACGGTGCTATGCATTTTCTTCCATGTAATGTATGTTCGAAATTTATTTTTATATGCACTTCATGCACTTTATAATACCAAAATTCAACGAGCTATAAAATTGCATACTCAGAATTTTTCTACAGATTCCGAATAAGGAGTTCAAAATTGTAATGAAAATTTCTTTAATATTTTAAACTTCTGAACAGTTTAAAACTTTGAATATTTTTTTTTTGTTAAAGAATAAAATATATTGTTATAAAAAAAATAAAAAGAAAAAAATACTAGTAAATAAATACGCAAATCTGGCCGAATAGGTTGGTGCGTTACTACCATTCGGAATTCATAGAGAGAACGTAGGTTCGAATCTCGGTGAAACACCAAAATTAAGAAAAACATTTTTCTGATAGCGGTCGCCCCTCGGCAGACAATGGCAAATCTGCCGTTCGGAGACGGCTTGAAACTCTAAGTTCCTCCATTTGTGGAACAACATCAAGACGCACACCACAAAATTTAAAAAAATTCAGCAAATTTTCGTCTATATTTTAAACTTTTTAGTCTGAATTCTTAGGAAACTGTTCGCTATGCGCATGAAAGTAAAACAAGTACAAATTTTAAACGTCCAAAAAATCGCGTTGATTTTTAATATATTTTTTTTTTTTTTTGCTGATGGCCCTTTCGGTCTTTTCTCCATATTTTTCATATCATTGCCAATATCGGTGGAATCAATAATAAGACAAGGAGACAGCTTATGTCCAATCTTATTATGAAAGAAATAATATAGTTGTAAAATCAACCCATGCGAGTGGGTAGTGAAGTTAAGATAGTCTGCTATACCGTCAATGTAGTGATTTTATCAGATAACGAAAACGGCCTGCGGCATACTTTCGAAAGAACAGCAGTCTACGGAAAAGTATATAACATACAATGAAATTCAACTACTTAAGTGCTATAATAACTTCTTTTAAAAAATTATGCGCCGAGTTTACCGAGTATATGAATAAAAAAGCTCGAATTGCTGCATGCCTGCGTGATGCCATATGGCGAAATAAGCACCTAAGCCTTAAAGGGAGGAGGGCATTTACAAAACATGTGATCATCCGGTACTAATATATATATAATACTTTCATAGCCTGCAAAAGGTGGAAATATCACCCCCATAGACCTGGTAATCAAGGAAAAAGTCAGAGAAATATGCGATATACAAGACATTGTCAGGTGGAGTCGAAGACGCTGAAGAGAGTGGAAAAATCATGTACAACGGATATAAACGGTATACGCTGAATGTCAAATTGTATTAATTATTGAATAACAGGATCTGATCCTAAAACAAAGAATAACAAGAAAGAGAAGATATAACAAGTGCAAGTTATAAAAACTGGCATTAATTTTTTTTTTAATTTTAATTTTCTCTGTAAACGATTTTGCGCATTGTTTATACAAGAAATTCATTTTAATATGGAATGAAATGCGGTTAGCGAAAAAAATCTAAATCTAAATAGTTCAATTTCAGGAGCTACATATATATGCATACCCAAAAAATTAAAAAAAAATAAACCTAAGCAGTTACAAATTCAAATGAAAACTTTTTGAATTTTTCTAAATTTTGTGTAAAATTTGAATGTTTGACTTACCTTAAAATTTGCAAAGACTTTTTAGCTCGAAAAACACTGTAAATATTTCAAACAAATTACCTTGCATCCAGTTAAGCTCGCCAGTGTGATTGTAAAGAAAAAACTACAGCATACACCACAATCGTCTTAGTCTACGCTTTCCGCTTATTCAACTTTCTTTTGGCTCTTAACTTGCTGCTCTACCTCTACCTTACTCTTCACATTTCACCATCTTCAGTTTAGCCCGCTTGAAGCGCACCTATACGCCTTAGCGCTTTTAATTAAGCGGATTTGGCTGCCTTAACCGAGCTTGGTCGTCTTCGTCGTAGACTCTTTGACCTACCAGCTGTGCCGACTTGACTGTTAACATATTTCACCTTTTCTACCTGCCAAGCACCAACACTGGTTTGTCTATTTGACTATGGCGAAAGGACGAAAAGAGAAGAAGGTCAAAGATACCAACCAGTAAGGCTGAGGTTGCGTCTGCGGCACAGAATAGTAAAGTACACACGAATTCATGAAAGTATATATGTACTCAGAACGCTAGGTGGTGGGCGCAATATACATATGTATGTATCTACATTTGCATTTACCTATGCATATATACGTATCTGAGATCTTTGAAATAATTGTACTACGAGTGAAATTCATCTGCATGGATTAGCATATGTCAAGCGCGGATCAAATCTGGTACTGCCACCGTTACGAGCGCTAAAGCAATACCGGCACAAATAGTGGGATTTTATTTGGGTTTTCATGGGATGCCGCAAAAATTTCATGACGGTGGTGTACTAAATACATATATTGTAGCACTTAAAGCTTTAGGTTATGTTTGAAAAATTACCAATTAAAGAAATTCATTTGGTAGAAGAAAGAACAAAACAAATTAAGTGCCACAAATAGCGGAAGAATGGGAACTTCGAGAGATACAAAATTGTATATAGCAGGCGCATGTGATTTTTTTTTTGGCAAAAAGGGGCTTAATAGATCAAATCTCAGAAATTGTATACCACATCATAATTAAAGATTGATAGTGGACAAAACATTGTCAGTGAAACTAGAAAGCTATTGAAAGTTCAATTGATTTGTGGCTTAAACCCATATTGAATTTAGCACCCTATAAACTATCAAAAAAAATTTATTTTTTCATATTTTTTGAAGTCGTAAAAAAGCGGAAAATTCCGAATAATAAAAAAATTAAAGAATATGATAAACGCTCTATATTATTTTTTATTTATTTATATTAAAACTGCTAAGTTTATGCACACATGTGTTCAAACTAGTAGGAGCGCAATGAAGTACCAAATTTTACTTAATTCTACAACAAAAAGCATGGAAAAAATTCACACAAATTTAACATATAAAAAAAACAGTCACGACAAAAGCCCTTAACAGAGAAAACCAACGTTTTGATACATACATCTCCCCCAGAAACAAAATAGAAGCCCTTGATATTAATAAAAAATGCTGGTGGCTAAACAATACACAAACGTAAACACTATTTCATGCCGAATACCCGACATAACTTCCTTTTAAACCATTTTATCTTCTATTAAAAAAGCTAGGCATGCACTGTTTTTTACAGGTTTTTTTTCTCTGCAATATAATCATAAAATATTATATAAGCTTCAAATTAAAGCAGACACATCTAAAATACCAACAATTAATAAAATGTTACTATATATATCTATAAGAAGCTCGTCATGTACTTGAGAACTCGTCTAGAGTCATTGTATAATCATATCATATACTTAAAACTATTGTTTATTTTAGTACATAACATTATTAATACCAAATAAATAATCAACTTAAAAAAAAAAAAAATATAAAAAAATACAATAAAATTTCCAACCTATTAATTCTAGGTATGCAGTTTTATAGCTCATTCAATAAGTGCAAGTTTCAAATGATTCCAAATTCGCGTTAATTTTTGAAACATTTTTTTCGCTTAGACATTGAGTATTTTCTTTCATATACAAGAATTCCGAGCATGTGCTTCATATGCACGAAAGTTTGCAATGTCGCATGCAATAAAAATTGTCCAATATTTACGCGATTGAATAAAAAACATTAAGTACAAAAAACAAATAGCGAAACTTGGTAATTCTTCGCTATTATTTGAACACAGGTGTATATAAAGGGTATTTTTTCATCACCCTTTAAATTGTCGACTCATTCTGATTATTTTCACTAAAAAATCACGAGTTTTGCGATATGTTGTTATTAATATATATATATATATCTGTCTATTTAAAAAATGCCATTCAAAGCAGGTATCGTCTAGGAATTATTCACTACTGACATCTAGGCATTACTTTTGATGGACCCTTTATATCTATTCTTAAAACTTATTTCGTCATAGGCCCAGGTGTGCAAAAATACAATGAAAATTTTCTGGGTTTTTGAGTGACCGGTACAGATAAGTATATATATATATACAAGGTGGCCCAAAATTAATCACCCTATCGGAAGATTTATAATTTTTCCAAATGACGTTGTACGTCAATCATATTTGACTCTTGTGAACTGCATAGACAGCTACAGTATACAAACAGCCGAGCAATGGAGGAAAATCATTTTGTTTTTTTGTTTGTATTTAGTAAAAAAGATATTCAAAAACAAAAATTGATGATTATTTTTGCGCCAATTTATATACAAATTAAGCTTTGTTCGTTTAATCATTTAACTTTCATAATTTTTCAAACTACTTTAATAAATTCCTGAGGTATGTGGGGGACCCTGCTTGCTTATGAGTACAAGGGTTTGTGGAGTTTAGTGAAGCAATTCAATGAAGAAAATGAATGGTTTTTAAGAAATTCAATTTATCTGATGCTTAGTCCCCGTGATTGCATTAGCCTTGCAGGTGGAGACGAAGAGGTTTATTAAAATGTTTACACAATGATAACTTCGGATGGGGGCCTGTACGTCGCGATTCCTCGATACCCGTACTTACAAGTACATACTCAATACTTTTTCCTAGAAGCAAGTAATACTTTTACTTGATGTTTTTTTCGAGTTTTGTATTTAGTATCGATACTTTTTTTGCAATATTTGCTATATGGCAACACTATAACTACGATTCATCATAAATTCATGCCATGCAATTTTTAAGTTACCATTATTTTTCGTGGTTACCTTTCTTGTAACTTCCGTTTGTAATTGCTTTTGAAAGTTGAGCTTTTGCTAGGCCTCCAATATACATAATTACATATTCTGCTTGGAAAAACTTCGACAAAGTTGACTCCACTAAACGTGCAGCGTGTAGAATATGTGATAAAAGTTTAAAATATTATGTCGCTTGCAAAAGGGTCTGCTCAAAAGCAGAAAAAATTACTTTTTTCGTGTCTGAGGTAGTGAGGAGGATTTTTGGCATAATTCCTGTGCATTTCCCTTTGTGAAATTCAAACAAATGCGTTCAATGACAAATATTAACACAAAAATTTGATTGTTATAATATTAATTTTTCACTCGATACTTAAATATACGCTATACTTTTTACCTATATTTAGGCAGTACTTGGTACTTTGATATTGCGATATTAGGAACAAGTAAAGTATCCAGCCTAAAGTGGTACCGAATGTTCATAACCCAAACCACTAGTCAGAGTATCACTCTATCCAGTGAGGGATGAAACACCAAAATCACCTGCAGCATATTTGGTCGGATACCTCTCTGGTGGCAGGTTGTATAGTGTTTCCATGATCTCACCTCACCGCAGAACGGAGCGCTTGGTGCCTCGTGAGCATCATTTTAGTAAAACAAACACTTTTTCAACTTTGAAATACGGCTTTGAATATGGCTGATCTATGCGTACTTGTGCATAAAAATTTTAGACCTAAGCGATTTGGGGTTATTAGTAAATGATTTATTATAAATGTAGCAAGCCTGTGTTTTATAAATAGTACAAACTCATATTTTCATACAAAATTCCATTATTTTATCAAACCCTTCAATGTCTACATACATTTTTATTAGTCCGTCATTTTATTTCATTTTTACATGATTTTATAATCATTTTACCTAACTTTTCTTTTCTTACATTTCAATTCCGTATTTCAGCATTCCAGCACACATTTCATGCTGACTTTCATTGCCCTAATAACTTTCCAAGACCTTCACGCCCGTCATTTTTATTATGAGCTGATTTAATTATCCAAATATTAGCCTAATTAACTGTCAAGTGCACGCACGCCCACTTACTCCGATAAGCCAAGAAAATTTAAGCAAAGAAAATAAGAAACTGACGCGAATGTACCACCCACTTGCTCTTCACCGATTGTTTGAAAAAGTCCTGCTGTGCAACACAACCGCTGTAGCTACTTACACTTTCTTTAGCGAACGTTCAACATTACTGCAGAAATTCGTAAATATTTAACTTTGTAAAAAAGACTGTTCTGTGGCTGTGGCAGGCACAAAAATTGTCAAAGTTGCCTATTTTTTAACGACTGCTAGAATGTTTACTTTTTGAAATTTTTGAATTTTAACATTTTCTTAATACTTCGCTTTTTTACTCTTTCTGCACTTGTGAATTAAGGCTTGTTTCTTGTGCACCCTATCTTTATTAAATTATTCCTTGCTTTCTTGCCTAATTTAAAATGTTTATACTTAAAATATTTATATGATGCAGAATTGCTTCTGTTTTTTATACGCTGCTTTTTGAAAATTACACTAAATTCATTTAATTGTTACTTTCTTTGCCTAAATGTAATAGAAACTTCTTTAAAAATTGTGTGGAGCCAAACTTTTTCTTAACTGATCTCCAATTGAATTGTTTTAAATACACTTGCTTCTCGCTAAATATTTTTTAAGTACTTTATATCTTTCTCTGCCATTTATGAAAATTGATGAATCTGACTTTCTCCATTGAAAAATTTGGATGTCGTTCAATAATGTCTTAAATTATTAGCATAAAGCGAGTGGACGATGTCCACATATTGAAGCTTTCATACTTTTTTTCGCATTATTTAAACATTTTTTTTTTTTAAATATATAACTTTACTTCAAATTAATTTTCCAATTTTTTATAAAAATAAATTACATTTTTTAACGAAAACCAAATTTCTTTCACACATTATGCAAAATTGTTAAATATTCATCAATTTTTCACACTTTTTTTCAGAAGATAAAGAATATAAAGTTTTTGAGTACGCAGTTTTATAGCCTATTTAGCTTTAGCAAAATAAAGTGCAAGTTTGAGGTAGCTCTAAATTCTCGGTGACTTTTGATAAATTTTTTCCTTGCCATTGATGAGCATTTTTTTGCATAGAACGAACGCGTAGTGCATTTTTAATATTTTTTTTTTCAAATTATATTTTTTTATCCTGTTTCTATAACAACATATTTCATTGTAAGGGGTGGTTAAATTTCAAGGGCCGGTGTTGATTTTGAATAAAATACAATTTTTTTTAGGAAATTATTGTCATTTCTCTTTATTATGATAATATTGGAATGGCTCAATTACGTATGGAATAAAACATCGACCAAATGGCCGCCGCGGTCTCGGCGGCACACCTTCATCCGGTGGTCCAAATTTTCGATGACGCTGAGACATAATTGAGGTTCTATGCCGTTAATGTGCCAAATTATGTCATCCTTTAGCTCTTGAATTGTTGCGGGCTTATCGACGTACACGTTTTTTTTTTTTCAAATAACCCCAAAAAAATAAGTCCAACGGTGTCAAATCACATGATCTTGGCGGCCAATTGACATCGCCGTGACGTGAGATTATTCGGCCATCAAATTTTTTGCGCAAAATATCCATTGTTTCGTTAGCTGTGTGACACGTGGCACCGTCTTGTTGAAACCACATATCGTCCACATCCATATCTTAAAATTCGGGCAGTAAAAAGTTCGTTATCATATCACGATAGCGAACACTATTCACAATAACTACCTGACCGGCCTCATTTTGGAAAAAATACGGACCAATGATGCCACCAAACAGTCACTCTTTGTGGGTGCATTGGTTTTTCGACAATCATTCTTGGATTATCATTCGCCCAAATGCGGCAATTCTGCTTATTGACGAATCCACTGAGGTGAAAATGTGCCTCATCACTGAAGACGATTTTCTTCGAAAATTGGTCATTCACTGTTGCCATTTCCTGCTACCATTCTGACCATTGACGACGCTTAAAATGTTCAAGAGGCTTTAGTTCTTGAGTCAATTGCACCTTGTAAGCGTGTAAATGCAAGCCTTTATGCATAATGTTCATCAACGACGAGCGTGAGAGGTGCAGTTGTTGGGCACGACGACGAGTTGAGGAGGACGGCTTTTCAACCAAACAATCGCGAACAGCAGCAATATTTTTTGCAGTACTGGTGTTTTCACATCTCCTACGGACCCGGTTTGCTCAAACTTTTGCACAATTTTTCTGATTCTACGCAAATTTGGACGATTAAATTGACCGAAAAAATCACGAAGTGCGCGATATGCATTTTGATTTAAACGCCCGTTTTCATAATAAGCCTGAATAACTTTAACGCATTGCTCGATTGTGTATCTTTCCATGGTTCAAATTGAGTTAGTCTGAAATTCAAAAATGTCAAATGAAATGCAGAAAAACTTGACGTTTAGGTGTGGTGCACATTCAATATCGGCCCTTGAAATTTAACTACCCTTTATAATGAAAACAATAACGAATGCACAACATAATTTTTATTGTTTTTTTTCGATTTTTATAAATTTTGTAAAAAATTTGAAATTGAGTTTTTATGGTCTTTGTTATATAATGATTTATATTTTTATAAAAAAATAATTTAAATTAAAAATATATAGATACTCAAGTGT
Source organism: Anastrepha obliqua (assembly GCF_027943255.1). Taxonomy (NCBI): domain Eukaryota; kingdom Metazoa; phylum Arthropoda; class Insecta; order Diptera; family Tephritidae; genus Anastrepha; species Anastrepha obliqua. The sequence continues at coordinate 58,062,604 of NC_072895.1, forward strand.
ATTCAATGAGTGGTGCTTTTGTAATTGTGTCTTTATCTTTAAATGAAAGCGTATGAAAAGAATTATAAAAACCTGTATTTTCCGTATCCATTATTTACCGGAAATAAGCACCGTATAAAATGTACGAGATTCGTTGATCAAACCTGGGAAGTGCATATAACCGCAGTGCTCATAAGCGAGAAATGCTGTACATATTATGGCTTAAGCAAAAAGCAAACATTCCCATTACACAGGCATGAAAATAATTTTTGCCGAGACACTACTCTTGTATATGCAATCTAGTGTATTTTTTTAGCTACTCCGCATTTAAAAGCAGTATTTATTTTCGGATGTACATAGGACTCAGCCTTGAATGTTGTTGAGTGGACTTTTCCACAATTGCATGTTGGTCTTACGATTCTCATATGAGGAAATTTTCTTTTTTAGAAATGTTAATTTTTCAGCCAAACTTAAGACAGTTTCTTCTTCTTATTATTATTTTATTATAGGCTTATACCTATTTTTCTTCACACAATTTACAGATAAAAATGAGCAACAGATATACTAAGTTAACTATTTAATCTGGCCACATTCGACTGAGATGAATGGTCTGCACTTAAATTTGGTTTCCTAGAACTCTTCTTTTAGTGTTGAGTATCATTCGAACTAAATAACATGCATAGTAAAGTACATATTTTTTCCACAAAAAGCGAATGTCCTCAGAAGTTGATGTCAGAATATTGCCTACTGCATGATTCCATGGTCAAGGTGGTGGTCACCCTCCGGGTAATTGTAAAATATTATTTTCATGTATCTTGCAATATCCCTCTTCTCTCTTTTGACCAATTTGAGGATTCGATTTTTTGCGGCAACCTTGCTTTGAAAACAATGGGTAAAACAAAATAATAGCTGAAGGTAATTGCAATAACAGCAATGGCAACAAGATAGACGAACACCAAAGCAAACAAACCAGACAAGAGATGGAAAACAATGGAAACGTAATGAAAATATTTCTCGTTTTCTACGAGAAAACAAATAAAATTTTCGGAGCAAACGTAATTTTATTGCCTACAACGAAAGGGAGAAAAATATATATGGAAGTCATATGTATGTGTATGTGTATAAATACGTGTATGTATGTATATGCATATGTAAAACCCAACAGACAAATATGGCACTGAGAATACGCAAAAAGCTGGCATGGAAAGCATACATACCTACATAAATACATACCTACATATGTATGTACATATATCAAGGCCAAGACTGGCATTCATAATAAGACTTAAAGAAATGTTTTGCATAACACAGTTGGAAAGTATCTACCTTTGTCAATATTATGTCAGCTGATGCGACACACAAAAATATCTGTTATTTTATACAAAAATAATGTGATTTTTATTGTAGGTCTTCTTGTATTAAAAAGAATCGAATTATGTATAAAATCTGCCCAACTCCCCCAAAATCTTCACTTGCGCTTTGCGTACTTGTGGGCCTATGATTTTGTCGATTATAAACCAATTTTAAAATTTTTACCGCTTTTTAAAGAAACTTGAACCATTCAAACAGTATTTATGTTTAATAAACTTAACATATACACACATGTGTATGTATGTATGTATTTTTCCTGCAAAAACAATTTTTTCACTTTTTCGAACTTTGACGTTGCTTTTACCCACTATTTTTAAGAGAAACTATACTAGCCCTGAATTGGTGCAAAAAGTACGTTGGATAGCAAGTAAACCAAATGTTTATTTTCAAACATCAATCCACTTCTCTTGATAACAAATTTTTCAAAAATATAATTTTTAGGAATGCGACTCAAAAATGTTTGCTTGACAGTCGTTCTGGAAGGTACATCCTTGCAGGTTGTCTAAATATTGGTCTGCACATGCATATATGTGTAAGGATGTGGGAAGATATGCGGTTTGTTTCGCGGCTTATAGTCTACCAAGTTATTGAGTTATAAATGCGCAAGGTGCGGAAACCAAGTTTTTCTCTGCGACCGGCCAAGCAAAAAAGGCGTTACTTGGTTCCTGTCGGTTATGTACTATCACGCTTTGAAGTCCTGATTGTATGGCTTTAAAAGCAAGATTGGTAACCAGGTGATTGAGGCATGAAACACTTTTAAGTTGTAGAAGGAATACAGCTACAATCTGCATAGTAGCGACAGCAGTAAAGCAATAGAGCCGGAGAGCGTACAAATGTGAGTGCGACATCATAGATTTTTGTTTTTCAATTTCAATAGCTTAGCTACACAGATATCACCGTAAGCACAACATTTCCAGTTAGGAACATTTTTACTTCTTAACTTTTTTATGGTGTGCTGAATAAATACATTTCTGCATGCGAACAACCATCACAAGCTCGTCCGTTAGAAAAAATGTAAATTTTGCTTTAGCAATAGGCAACAAGCAATAAAAAGGTCGTCATGAGTCCAGTTAGTTAAGTGGAGACAAACGCACCACAATATATGTACATGTGCGCATACATACAATAATGTTTTTGAAGGGGCTTAAATCCTTGAGCGCCGCGGTAGCCGAATGGATTGGTGTGTGACTACTATGCGGGAGTGCGTAGGTTCGAGTCTCCGTGCATGAAATAGCAAAATGATGGGAAAATATTTTCTAATAGCGGTCACCTCTCGGCAGTCAATTGCAAACCTTTGAGGGTGTTTCTGAAATGGAAAAGCTCCTTACAAAAAACCATTTGCCGTTCCGAGACAACATCAAGACGCATACCATAAATAAGAGGATGAGCTCGTCCAAGAACACCCAATATAAGCATATATATAAACCCTTGGGACCCATCTCTTAATTGATCTCAACATTTATTGAACTAATTTTTTCTAAAATTTTCCATTTTGACTTATTTCTGGTGTTGAAATTGAATTTTGACACTTCTTGTGTTAAGAGACTTATAGTAGAATTATATGACAAATATTTTTGAGGTACTTTTTAACCAGTTACATCTTTTTGGTATGATTATTTTTTGCCCTTTCCTGCAAAAGGGACCAAGAATACTCATTATTGAGGAGTTAGGGGATTAAAATGTTCCACAAAAATATTCTGTGTTGTTTCATACATAAAACTTCTGAACACATCATATATGTAAAATGTAAGGACCACATAATTTCCTATGGCAATATTCTAAAAGAAGTAAAAAATATTTTTTTTTTAGCCTTTTGACAAGATTCCATGGTCTGAACCTTGTCATTTTGTTTTTATTTTTTGGTTTTTGTTATGGCAAAACTGAAACTCAGTTATCAAATTGTTGAAGGCATTGAATACTTGTATGCTCCTTTTCTGCTACTGTTTCTATTCAATGTTCAGACAAATATTCAGTGCTTTGACTCATCTGAATTGACTGCCTCAATTTCATCAGAGCGTGCGTGCCTTTGTGTGCAGGAGGAGGCAATAATTTTCAAGTATGTTTGTCAAACAGCGGCGGAAATGTCAAATGGCTGCAAAGTAACTGCTGCTATTTATGTAAATTGCCTCGCTGCTTGCTTCGTTTTCAAACCCTTTTACAAACAAGACATATCCATTAATTCGTTTACAAATTGGTTTGTATGTATATTAAAGGGAGTTTGGGTTTAGGGTAGGGTGCATGTATGAACAGTAGGGGGGTCCTGTTTACCAAGTAGTATTAAAATATTCGGTCATTTGGGTGTGTGGCTCTTAGGGTACTTTATATTGTATGGTTTTTTCCGGACCTGTTCTATGTCACTAAAAAATTCGTAAGTGTCTAAGCAAATCTATTATTTGCACTTACCTTCGTTTATCGACTTATTACAACTTTCGAATGAAAAACTTTTTTTTCAACAATTTGTCAATAGTGCCTTTTGTTTTTTTGTTATGAGCCATGGTGCGTTGCAGGGAACCTAAATTGTTGCATACACTATAGTGTGCCTCACTAAAAAAGTTGCTGATTTTCCAGCAGACTTAAAAAGTCATTATATAATACCATATTTTAAGATTTAAGGCAAAATAATTGTGAAAAATATTAAGGGTTTTGAATAAATAATATTAGTTTTCAAATTAAATTTTTTTAAATAAAAAATTTCCAAAAAATTTTCTCAGCTGATAGAATAGTTTAAGCTTAAAAGGTTTGCATAAAAATATTTCGAAATTGTATCAGCGGAATTAGAATATTGATATCTTTGGAGGAACTGGCAAATCTCAATATTATTCGGAAGTCTTTTGGCATAAATCTCAAAATATAAAAAATGTTACAATTCCAATGGAAAAACAGTACCTATTTTGTTTTTTTGTATGTCTTTTAGTTTTAAAAAATTCATTCACAAACAAAAAATCTCCTCACCTGAAACAAGATTTTAAGCTTACATTTAAATAATTTGACGGCCGCCGTTTCCGAATTTTTTGGTACGTGACTACCATTCGTATTTCAGAGAATCTTAGTAAAAGACCAAAATGAAGAAAAAGTTTATTCTAATAGCGGTCACCCCTCGGCAGGCAATGGCAAACCTCCCAGTGTATTTCTGCCATGAAAAAGCTCCTCATAAAAAAACAAAATATGCGCCGTTCGGAATCGGCTTGAAACTGTAGGTCCCTCCATTCGTGGAACAACAGCAATACGCACAGCGCAAATAGGAGGAGGAACTCCGCCAAATACCCAAAAAGTATGCACGCGCCAATTAAATCTTCAGATATAAAAAATGTTATAATTCCGATGGAAAAAGTAACAATATTTTTGTATGGAAAGTGATGCATATAAGCATAAATTCAACTCGAAAGTTAAACAGAAGATGATGCATATAAGCATAAATTCAACTCGAAAGTTAAACATAAGAACCCCCTAATGTTCGTCTTAATATTAAGTAAGCCCGCAACTGATTGCCTATTCTTGTAAAATTTGCATTTGTTTGTGTAAAAGCACAATGCGATGACTGAAAACAATTCCATCAAAAACAAATTTATGAATGTACATATGTATAAAAAAATGCACTAAATAAATGGCATACATAGATGTTTACGTTGGGAAAACAAATTATTTATTCGAGCACGTACGACAAATCCTTACACAAAACACAAGCGCATATATGTGAACCCATATAAATATACCCTGCATAAAATTCGACTTGTCCTTGACGTGTTGGGATGAGTCGGAATGGAACATGCGACTAGTAGTACTTTTAATCTCTGCATACGGACTGGACTCTTCCCCGCAGGTCCTATGAAGGGGCTTATTGTATGCTTTTGTACCTGAGCTAGTCGAGCTTAAAGTTCAAAATTTATATCTATGCCTCACTCTTCTGTTAGCAACGCAGTAGTTGGTGAGTTTTAGCATTGATCTACCACACTTAGGGTCCGGAGCTCAAATCTTCACACAGGCGAAAAAAATTTATTTATTATATTTTCGTTCTAAATGCTTTGTAAATTTTAATATTTTTTTGTTTTGTTTAAAATATTACAATTAACTTTGTTGATACATTTGATCTGAAAAATGCACATGCTCGATGACTAACTCAAACCAAATCCTTTAGAATCTCAAGCTGTTGTCCTCACATTATGCTATCGTCATCATGTGTAGGTGGCGTGGTTATTTACGTTTTCTTCTCAGCCTTTTTACTTTCAAACTTCGAAGAAGTGATTCGAAATCGTCGAATAATACCCAATTGTACCCCATGGGGCCTCGTTTTTGAGATTACGCACAATATTATGCAAGGCATGAGCTGAGTCAGTATGTTGTGAGTGTACGTATGTAATGTGCACGCCTACTCATACCAAAAATGATTACCACTTTTAATGTTGAACATTGCGTTGCACATTTATTAAACGCTTAAACTTTTATAGCTGCATTTTGTTGCGAGGTTGTCACAATGGCACCGTCGCCTGTGAATCGTTTCCATAATAAGGAAAAAAGGCAAATGAAATGTATCTCAAAAATATTCTGTCATACTCCCTTACTTTTAGCACCCAACTACACAAAATTGTTGAAAAGAAATTATTAAATACATACATAGCACGTGCATACATAAATAAGTATTTCCTGTGGTTTATTTTAACCATTTTCATCTTCGTCACCCCAGGCTAGGCCTTCTTTCATTTTCTGCTCACGTTTATTAATTAATTTGTTTTGACTTTGTTAATTCATATGCATTTGTGTGATTTTTTCCTTTCATCATATGTGCTTGCGGTATCATATGACACGAGAATAAATATGGGTGTATATATGTACATATTTATATGTGTGTGACACAAAGGATGTATTTTCATTAGCATTTCATGTTGAATAGGTCCGATTAAATGTATACAAATTTATGTTGCATACTTATTTGGGCTACGATAGAGAGAGTTAGACTAGACTTTCGTGGTAATTCAATGTCTCCAATAGGTGGTTAAATAAATTTTATATGTACATTTAAGTGTACAGAAACACGCATCTACTCCATTGCTACTCCATATTAATCGAAGTTTCAAACTTTGTACGAAATTTATAAAAATTGAACAAATTTTCAGGAAAATTTCAAACAAATATTTGCATACGCGATTCTCTGTTCTTTAAATTTTGATATAACAATTTTTTTCCTGACGGTTTTACACAAAAAACAGGTCGCTTGGTTGTCTTGGCCTGAGCTGTTATTACGTACGTGTGTTAGTTTTATTGTTGAAATTGCACTTTTTTCTTACTTATAAAGGGTCCGCCATATAACTTTACAGAATTAAAAATGCTATAAAAAAGAAACTACTCAATATTTTTCCAAACTGTTTTTTTTTTTTATTTTGAAGTACAATCCTTCCGGTTAATGATGGAACACAACTTCATTCATATGGCAGCCTCGGCTAGCCATGCACCATCCCATACGATCGGTCCAATTTTTCAACACATTTTCGATTGTATGCGGCTGTATTTCAGCTATGACATTGCGTATGTTCGTCCACGCGTATGTCGCGGCCACAGCAGCAATATTTTCGGGTGTACGCACGGTTTTTGGTCGGTCACGCGTTGGTTTGTCAATAAGCAACCCAGTTTCTCTTACTTTTTTCGCAAAGTAACGCACATACGCTTCATTCGGTGTTTTTTTTCTTCCCATTGCCGTACGTAATTTTCGTACACATTCTGCAACATTACCATGATTTTCAAAGTAATGTCGCAATATTTCCCAGCGTTCTTTGAGCATATACACAACCATTTTCGTTCAGCGGAAGAATAAAACTAATTTTCTGTCAAATCAGATGACAGCTAAGTGTTACCATTCTTCAAATAATACCTAGTTCAAATCCGTAACGATAGATGGCGGGCCCTGTATATCATTGCACGTAAAATAGTGGGTTAAATAGTACAACCATTTTTATATTCCCATTCCACTCTTTACTTCTGCAATTATAGCAGCTTCCAAGCATATCTATCACGTGTGCTAAATACACAAAATTTGATTACTCTGCAGAACCTAAAATCAGGCTACTCTTTATCGGAAGTTTTTGACCTGCAGAATAGCCCTATCAAGTTATATTAGTTTGGGGAAAAAGAAATCCAATATTTTTGCGTAAGATTTTTGCGCAAATGGTTTAAAACTGTTCTATGGCCGATCTTTAGCTCCTGAGCGATGCTACGAGTACTAACAACAATGTCGGTCAATTTCTATTATTTCTGGGATTTTATCGACAGTATCGTCATTTTCTTTAACATCAAAAATGCCTAAACGGCACCATAAACACCACTCACAATTCCAGCGGCCTGGCTTGCATTTTCGCCTTTATCAAAGAAAAACTGTAAACTATACCGAATTTTTTCTTTGTTGCCTTCCATGGTTAGGTTAACACCTAATAACTCACAATAAAGTGAAACAAACAAAAAACAGCGAGCATAAACTTTAAATTCTTTGATCGATACTTTACGAGATATCGATCACTAGAGTCATCTACCGAGAAAAGAATTTTTTCCTTTTAACCCAAATTAATATTATTAATTCACCATTTATATACTTGTAAATAGTTGGCGCTTGCTCCCTTTTGGCTATTTGGCCGAGCTCCTCTTCCTATTTATGGTGTGCGTCTGGATATTGTTCCACGAATAGAGGAACCTTCAACCTTAAGCCGACTCCGAACATGGCAGAATGATAGTCACGTACCTGTTTTCCATTTAGTATAACACTACAAAGGCCAGTAAATTTTTTTAAACTAAAAGTTTTCTTTTATGTAAAAATGGCCTAAATTAAATCTTTCTTTCCGTAAACCTTCCTTCTGTAAACCTGTGTGTTTTTTGCTAGCTAAATCTAAATTCTCCAAACATTTTAAATTTTATCATAATGTGAGTGCATAAATAGCACTGCGCAATAATTTTAGGGTCAATATCTGGGCGCAGAATGAATCCGATTTTGGATGAAAGTAAAGGGTTTTCCAAACAGAGGTGTTATTTTGATATTTAAAGAAATATGATATTTTTTAATATAAATGATCGGATGTTTATTTCATTATAAAGAGGAAGCTATGCCATTAATAGTGGTAAATAACATCAGGCAAATGACCGCCACGACCACGCTTACAGGACAATATCCCTTTCATGAAATTTTCCATAACCGAATTGCAAAGTGGCTGCCCTATGTCCTCGATAGCCTCACGAATTCCATCTTTGAGGTCTTGAATCGACCCTGGGCTGTTGGCGTAGACCTTCTCTTTCACGTGGCCCCAAAAAAAAAAGTCACAAGGTGTTAAATCACAAGATCTCGGTGGCCAATTGTGATCTTCTTTTCCCGTAAAAGATCAATGGTTTCGTTGCATGTTATTCATTCGTAGCGCCGTCTTGTTGAAAATAAACGTTTTACCAACATAATAACGTTTTACCAAAATAAACGTTTTACCAAACAATACCATCCAATTTCGGCCATAAAATATCGTTAATCATCTCTAATCTTGTCTAAATAATATCTGTTATTGGAAAACCCTTTACTTAGGTCATATAGTAAAACCGCTAAAGCATTTTGCATTCTCGTGTAACATTTTTTTATGCATTTTTTGTTATTTGATACTTACTCGTGTCGTCAATGCTTTGAAAATTTGCATTAAATTTGAATGGGGAAATGCACTTTCCGTTAGATTTTTTATAATAAAATGATTAAAATCAAACTCCTGTTTTTATTTCTCTTCGAAAATGTGGCCTTTTGCTTTGTAAAACAATATATATTTTTTAACTATATTTATAGTGATCCCGAAAAAGTTACAACTTTTAAGGTAATACAAAAAAAAAAAGGTTTTAAATAGCAACAATAAATTGTTTAAATAATCTAAAGAAATTGTAAAAACAATATAATAATAATTAATAGGTCTATGAATAAGTTCGTGCGGTTTTTTTTCAATGTACATAAATGTACGTATATACATTTGTGTGGGATAAGATATTCGCTCAAAATCTTACATGTTGTGGACGGGCAGATTATTTTTATTATTATTATATTATATATGTAGTAGGCCGGGTCGATTTGTGGGGAGGCAAAAAAATCGCCCATTGCTCTGTAAAAATCATATTCTAGGGATCAAAAAAAGAAACTTTGCCGAAGGAACCATACCTCTAAAACGAATTCTGATGTCCCCCAATTTGGGTCGAACTTTTTAGTTTCTTTTCTCATGTAAAGGCCAAAAATGGTGATATTTTGAAATGATGGTATAAGGAACCCCCCAGGGGAGTTCCAGGGGGTGTGCCACTGACATGGGTGGATCGGCCGTTCAAAGTTAGTGGCGGTCGGTCATACATTTGGACTCGATTGGAGCACTCTAAATGGGTTAAAGTGGGATTTTTCGTTCGACCCAAATTGGGGGACATCAGAATTCATTTTAGAGGTATGGTTCCTTCGGCAAAGTTTCTTATTTTGATCCCTAGAATACGATTTTCACAGAGCAATGAGCGATTTTTAAATCGACCCGCCTTAATATGTAGTAACTCAGAATTTAAAATTATAAGCTATATAACATCTAAGACTAAGCTATAGCAGCAGTGGCCTTCAGCTAAGGGCAGGCAGATATTGTCGTTGAATTGACAGATTTAGATCCTCGGTTATACTGGCAAGGCGGCCTTTAAATCGAATATTGTTTGCTATTCATAATCATATCTGTTACAACTTTCAAACTAGGTGGTACACCCTGTATACTTTACAGACTTACATACATATATGACGCTTCTTATTATGGTACACTATTTCTAATATACAAAATCTATAAAACTTTTCTCGTAAATCTCCTAATAGCAACATAATGTAATAAAATGTATCATTTGTCAAATAAAATTCCTGATAGATTGAAGTAAATTATGCTAAAAAATGCATAACTGGGCGATGCAGCTTTTTTGTGAAAAAAAAAAATGTTTTCCCCCAGAGCAAAAAATCTCATACAATAAGCCGCTAGTCACTCGAATCAATAAATAAATAAATGTTATACTTTTTCACTCAGAAAATATGTGTAACTCCAATAGAATGTTGAAGGAACGTGCCGAACATAAGTAATGCTATATTCGTATGTATGTATATGTATAAGTGTGTGTGTAGAGAATAACGCCACTGGCTGAATAGAGATGACTAGGGCAATGTAAGCAAAGCTCGCTTGCTCACACACATACATGCATACACATACGCATATTTACAAACACAAGTTAATGGAGTGCTTGGGTAAGACAGAGTGGACGCAAATACCGAAAGCATGCATGACAAGTATTTTGTTTAGTATTCATAAGGACGGCAGGATAGAGTAGCATACAAATGCCAACCAAACAAAAAGCAAAACAACAGCAAACGACAAGTGCAAACAAAACAACGATAATAACTCGTTAGTGTTGTTAGGAGTAAAATTATACGTAGATATGTATTTGTATTTCCACAAATGGAAATTGCAAACAGTCCGTCAACTAGTTCGTAGGAGCGTTCTTCTCTGGCTTTTCAACTATTATTTTCTTTAAAACATTTCTCCCTAAGCTCAGTTGATCACCCAACGAAGCGTGTGCGTGCAAATTGAGAAAAGGGTGAATTTACAGGCTTTCTTCAATAAAAGCATCAAAATAAGAATGCATAATAGGGTATGGCGTGTGTATGCTGAGGTATGTGCCGTATGTCCATCATTGCCTCGCTTTCGCGCCAGCTGGTAGCACTATGTGCTTATGTATACAAAAATATGAATGTATGTATGTATGCGCATAAAAAACATTTACCGAAGGAAAACTGTTTGCATCCGCATGCAAGTCACATGTTGAAGCAGCAGTTAAGCTGAGAAAACAAAAAAGAAAGAACATAAGAAAATAGAGTAAAATCGAAAAAACGTGCATGCATATATTCTAACATGCAACGTGCCTCACTCTGCAAGGACAACTAAAAGCACCGACCACTGATGAGAAAAAAAGCGTAGAAGCAAGTCAAAATAAAAATTATATCCTATACTCTTCTATCTACATACATATGTATGCAACTTTTTTGTATGTATGTATCGTGCATACATATATGGGACAATCGCCTTGCTTTATGCTACAAAATCGGTCAGCGAGCGTAAAGTGGAGCATACGGGCACGCTTTTGGTATATTACAACAACAACAAAGTGGCTCAACTCAAGCAACACATGGCTGAGCAGTAGTAAGGCGCATGTTACGTGCCAAACGACATTCACCAGTCAGGATTTACTGATTGCCTCAGTGGCCAGCACACTTAGGGAGTGACCAGTGGTCGTAAGCCAGCATTGTCTCTGCCGATGCCTTGCATGCTGTGAGGGACTAAGCTGAATGACACTTAGCATCACTGCGACCCTTACATACATACATAGATATATATGGCTATAAAAACTCACACACTAGTTCGAGACTAACTAGAAATCTACCAGTTGTAGAATGGCCAATAAGAAGTGTATGCGAAATGACTATTCTTCTATTACTGCTAGGAATGCCCAAAATGGGGACTAGCCGAATATAAAGCTAAAATTCCACACCAATTGAGCTGCCAATTCTTAAAAACTGAAGCACTAAAATCCATAGCGCTTAGAACGCTTTATATGGAGTTGTAGCTTAAATGCAGATGGAGTCTGTTGCTGTTTTTGTGCTAGTATATTAACTGGTATGAAAGCATGAGTCAACGAACAAGTTACTTGTTATGTAAAGGCTGTCAATCTATGTTAAAAACACTAATTTCTAGCGTTGGCTTGAGTATGATAAGAAGTAAACTGAAAAAAATGTATTCATTTTCAGATTTATTCATTGTCAACAGTTTTGGTAGGGCTTTTTAAAGTGAAATAACATTTAAATTTTTATAAATTTTTTTTTAAATTTTTTAGTAAAATATATTTTTTAAAAACAATCTGTTTTCGGAAAAAAATTAGTTTTTTTCGGTAAAGATTTTTTATAAAACTTTTTTTTGCGAAAAAAACTCTTCATATTTTTTTCATTAACGTGAAATATCTTCCATTCTTTTTGAGTTCTATTTTATTCTATTTTATTTTAAATTTTAGTGTAAAATATGCTTTAAAAAGTTTTTTTGGAAACTAATTATATTTATATAGAATTTAACTCTTGAAAACCTTTCTCTCTAAACTCTTGAAAAACAGATTTTTTGTTTGTAATTAAAAAAAAGATTACCTTCAAATTTGTTTCTTATTCGTCCTATTAATAGCTAAGACTAATATCCTGGCAGGTTTCATTATGAGACTCATATAACTTTTCGAGTTGTTTTCTAATACGTATCCGTGGATCAGTGAAAAATAGCATTCTAATGTGCGTAACGACGCTTCGCTTGATTTGCAAACGTGCGCTTCGCTAGAGCAGAATCAGCACTCAGGCAGGAATCGCTCAGACAGTAGTCGAAATACTTACTTGATCTGCAAAACAAACTAGTAGAAACGTACATATGCTGTTCAGAAGTAATAACTTTGACCATAGGGTAGCTAATATGTACCTTAGGTTGCATCATTGATCGTACAAAGAAAAAACGGTACTGTTTTTCCACCGAATTACACAATTTATTGTAAAAGTTCTGTTAAAGTATTTCAAAAAAGTATTAAGATTTACGTTTCAAAAATTTTATCAATTTGATGCCGTTAATAAAACTTTTAAACATTTTTATGCAGACATTTTAAGCATAAACTCTTCTGTTATCTGAGCTGTTTTTTGCGAAAAAATATTTTTAAAAACTAATTTTATTTATAAAAAACTGCTTTTCTGGATGGCTTCAAAACTGTTCAACTGCTCACATAAATCTTAATATTTTTCGAAATATTTTAGCGGAAGTCTTACAATTTAATAAATTTTATAATTCCTTTAAAAATCTCGACTTTTTTGGTGTGGCACCCTATTGCACAAAGAAGCATTAAAGTATTTATGTAAGTATGTATATATGTTTACATAGGTTTTAGGGCAACACTACTAACTTGCAGCTCGCCAGTTAATGCTTTCTTTATAGCTTGCTTTGTCCAATATGCTTTTCCCCCTAATTTTTCTTTTCATAATCCCTTATATTTTCAGCTTCATATCTGATTATATTTCTCACAGTTCTTATTTTTAATCTTAGTGGTTTTACGTAAGTTTATAATTCTCAATTGCTAACTTGTTAATGGTTCATGCAATCGGACTGGCATTGGATTACATGCATACAAACAAACATATTTACACACGCATATGCTAGGGGAGTTTGAAGATTATTTTTTCTTTAGTCCAATACATTTCAAGCTAAAATATAGAAACTTAGTTATTCAATAAATTGTTTAATATAATTTTTAAGCTTTTAGGCGGCGCTGTCACTGAAAAAATTATTGTCCACACACATAATTCTACTTTAAGTTTAGGCGCAGTTCTTCGCAATCAAATTTTTCTACACATATTTTTTTTTTTTTTGCAACTACATTTTTTAAGTCGGACAGACTCCTACCTCGAACAAATCTTGACCAATTTGAGAAGAATTCGGAATTGTATATTCAAAAAAACATTCCGCATGAAAGTATAGATTACTTTATACGATATATTCATAGTATTCTGAAGCAATTATCGGATTATGTGCTTTTTTACTTTTTTTTTTTTTTGAAAGTAGTCTAATTTTAAAGATTTAAAAATTTTGTTGGCCAAAATTTTGGATAGTTTTAAACTGGTTACACATTTTTACGATCCCATAAAAATTCGCTGACTAAATATTCTGTTTTCCGCAAGTTTTAGATCCTCAATTATCCCTTTTTCGTGAATCACAGTGAGGTATTAGGAGTTTAAAAATTTCTCTGACTAAATATTCTGTATTAGAAAAGTATAAGAGTTTGAATAGTCAAAGTAGAGTTTGATAGTGAAAGTGATGAAAAACTAATCCAAAAAAATTTTTATATTTTTTGACAAAATTTTTGAAAAATTTTGAAACTTTTTAATTATTATTGTAAAGTCATAAAAATTCTCTGACTAAATATTCTGTATCCGTAGACTGTCAATAATAATTTTTTTTTGTTAAACACAGAAAGCTTTAAGAGTTTGAAAGTTTGCAATTGACGGATACTCAAAGGAGTGAAAAACTAATTTAAAAATTTAAGAAAACTTTTTTTTGGTAAAATTTTATAAGTTTTAAACCTATTTACTTATTATTCTTTTTGGTTTTTGTTAAATGCAGAAAAGTATTAGGAGTTTGAAAATTGACAATTCATGAAACTGATAGGTATGCAATTCAAATGGAAATTATAAAAATTATTGTAAAAAACAAATTTGCTAAAACTTAAAACTTTAAATTTAAAATATTTTTATTAATTAAAAAAAACTATTAATTTTTAATTTACAAAATTTTTTTATTTATTTTTAAATTATTTGTTATTAATTTTTTTTTTATTTGATAAGTTTATTTCTTTTTAAAAGCTCATAAATCCCCTGACAATCCTGTAATTATGAAGGAAATCGTTTCAAATATTACCAAAATATGGTACAATTATTTAAAATAAGCCCACGGCTAGACATTTACGCCTTGTATCTTTAAAAATTTCGTAGATTTTTGAGAATCTTATGGCCCGCAAATACTTCTTACACATTACTAAGCATTCACACATTTTAAAAAATCGGTATACCACTAACTTTGATATTTCTAAGGAGTTTCGAGGCAGTGGTCAATACTAAAAAAACTCACACACTTTACTTAGAGCCAACACAATTGCATTAGATTGCTCGAAAATATAACCACATACTACATTCGCAAAAAGAACTATCTTTTTAACACGGTACGTGTATTCGAAAATGTCACACACAGACGGATATTACTCAACCAGTATTCACTCGCATGAAACTCATTCAACTCCCACCGAAATGTAGACTAACTTTGCACCAAAATAAAATAAGTTACACAAAACAACAAAATAATGGCAAAGTAAAACTTAATTCACACAACAACCACCGACAAAAGTAAACACTTGCCACCGCTAACACAGCCAGTACTGCTTTGATATTGTGTTGCAACTTTATCAGCCATGTTGTGTGCCGACTTTTTAAATTTCACTGATTCATTCTAATCTCTGTGCGAGCAGACACATTTAATGCACTTCCTATTTTATTTTTGTTACTGTCGCTTGCCACCTACTGACTGATGGAGTGTCGTGGTAGAGCAACAGAGGAGAAGAGATGCAGGAGGAGTTAAGAATGATGGTCGAGCAAACCTGGATCAGCAGCGCTGAGTTCAAACATATTTACGTATGA
This sequence comes from Anastrepha obliqua, assembly GCF_027943255.1. Classification (NCBI taxonomy): domain Eukaryota; kingdom Metazoa; phylum Arthropoda; class Insecta; order Diptera; family Tephritidae; genus Anastrepha; species Anastrepha obliqua. The sequence goes on from NC_072895.1 coordinate 58,078,217, forward strand.
GCGATCTCTCTTATAGTTATGCGTGTGTGTGTGTGTGGTTTGCAGCAATGTGCAGTTGTTGTCATTGTTTGGTTAAAACTTTCTACCATTGCAACTGATTTTAAGTGACCAAAATAAGCAAGTACAATTTATTTTTATACTGGATATACCTTCTACTCAAATATGACCGAAACGTTATCAATAAAACGGTCCGCGGATGACATATGGCAAAAATAAATTTTTTGTTTTTTGGTAGGACTGTTATAAGCTTACATGGCAAATTTTAGCGTGATATGTCACATAGTTTGTTTTCTGTGCTACTGTAAACAAGTCAAGCTCGAGTGTGTACTTCGAATTCTCTTTTATGACTTCAATTGTCTCAAAATGTTTTCCATGGAGCGGCAACTTGAGCTTGGGAAACAGGAAAAAAAAAAAATTTACGTTAGTTGAAATAAATAACTAATACCATTTTTCTCCTATATTTCGACATGAAAATTAAAGTATATCGGTTAATCCAACTTAGATCAAATATGTGCTAATTTTTGTACATTACTTTGAACATTTTGAAAACCATTTCCTCATAATGCAATTGAAGTAGTCATTTTTGTTGTTGTACTAATTCATCAGTACGGTGTAGTACTACCGGTCGTCAACCTATATCTCATCTAACGGTAGGCCTAGAAAACACGCTGTTTCGACGAGCCGGATTCAAAGGGGTTTTAGGTGAGCGCGTTTAAGTGGCATATGAATAAGTGGTTAGGACCGTTGGGGGTGCCTCCACATGCTGGACATATGTTCAGTATGTCGGGTTCTGAATTGACCTGCTACAATGTCCAGTGCATCGTTGAGCCAAAGTTACGCGTATCCCACAAGGCAGCTTAAGTTCTTCGTCTGCGATGCGTGGTGGTTGAACTGCGAGAGTTAAGGAAGGTGGTAAGTCATCGTCTCTATTGGATACAAATTGTGCCTAGCTCATTTTCACATGCCAATTTCAGGCAACAAGAGGATTTTCAAATGCATGAAAAAGTGATAATCACTTGGTGTTAAGTGTAGACTATTTATACAGCACTTCCCAACTATGCTCTCAAATCCCAGTTCTTTAGACGCGTTTTTTTTAATTTGAACGGCTTAGCGTTATCTTGTTGGATACAACATGTTTCCTTTTCACCAATTCTAGCCGCTTCTGCTTGAATTTACTTGGTCATTCAATGAGAGTTAATATCCGAATAGAGTGTTCGGCTCAATGAAAGCTGCTTTGTTGAATGATACTCTTTCAAGTCAACCAAAGATACAGCAAAATATGCTTAACCATTAATCCGTATTTGGCAATCGATTTGGCCAGATCTCCTCGATGCCACCTCATCCCTTTTGGTTGTTGTTCTCGTATCTGAGGTATTTTTCATTGACTGTTAATATCGACACACTCGCATATCGGCAAGAAGTAGTTAGAGACTTCGTTTATTTGGGAATCAGCCTTAGCAAAAATCAAACCTTGTCAGCCTTTTATTATGCTTGTTCTGTTGTATTGGGCAGCCGCTTGGGCGATGACAAAATCTTACGGGGCAGCCCTTGGAGTATTTGAGAGAAAGATTCTGTGGAAGATTTGTGTACATTTGCACGTTGGCTGGCGACACAGACATCAAATCGATTCAAAAGGTTATTTTACGTCAATTTTTTGTTGCATCCATACTTCACCTTTATGAATATGGTTTCAGCCGGTTATTTTGCTCTTCTTCAGTTTCTGTGCAATGAAATAAGTGGCCACATGTTCTTCTGACTCCACGATTTCCGTGATTTTATCAACATTTTCGCCCATTTATTTTCCTGGAGACTTTCTCTTTCATAATTATAAACGTTTGTTCCTGCTGAGTAACCAACTGTTACCTGAAGTGGAGAAATATGAAAATATCAGAGGCCAGTACTTCAATAAACTTAAAATATTTTTGTACGTTTCGCGTGATAAACTTTGCTGTTTTTGATTCCGGTTTCATAAGTAAGTATCATCAGGCAAATGAGATTTCCTCAAGAAATTTTTGTTTATACAAAAACCCAGTAACATTGTTAATCTGCGGCATCGTTTATGGTTGTATCTCGTATATTTATTGTTTGTTGTTTTTTAATGTTGTAAACAGTTTGCCGAAACTGCATTTGAAATTTACCATTACTGACGGCAGCCAGCAATTGAAGAACTGACTTTTGTTTCTTTTCCAAGCCGCTCAAAAATACTTCTCTCTCTCGCTCTGCTCTTGCGCCTGTAGCCTGTAGCAAGCATTTCGTTATTGGTCTACAGAAGTTGAAGAAGAAGTTTCTCAGCGGATACTAAAATATCCGGTTGTGAATTTTTTATGCTGCAAGTTTTGCTAAATATTTTGTTTCTTTTTCCGCTCGGCAAAAGTTGTGAAATTACTTTTATCGTATGTGGCATACAGCAGGCATGCCTAAAGGATACTACTCAACTGTATCCTTTGCAGTGCTGCAATTAGTATATTAGTTTATTTGCGCCCACAGATTTTGTTTTTGTTCTTATTGCTTTTATTTCGATAGAAACATAAAACTTCTAAAATTTTAATGGGCAGCACTGAGCCATAATTGCAGACGCCACTTTGAAATTCAATTTCGCCTATTGTTGTTATTTTTGTTATTGTTGCTAGTTTTATGACAATACTAATTTGCCAAAACTTTGAAAGCTCACTCTACTACCCACTGGTTTATTCACATACTTTTCCATTATTTCTTTGCAGTGCATGAAGGCTTATGTGGACTTTGAAATAACTGAAGGCGCCTACGAGATCTCGTGTCCGGATGCCCAATGTCCGGCGCAAGGCATTATGACACTACCCGAAATCGCGAATCTTACGACGACTAATTTGATGAAGAAGCACCATCGATATCGACTCAATAAAGGTAAGTTGTACTTCGGCTTGTTGGCTTGCCTTCCTCAATATACCTCAAAGCAAAAGTACTAACAAGAAAGATAAAAAATTCATCTTATTCTCCTATCTCGCCATTTGCCAGAAATCGAAATGGATAAGACGCGCACCTGGTGCCCGCGTGCCGGCTGCGAAACCGTTTGCCTTGTCGGCACCGGTCCACATTCCGATGCCACACCATCCACCTCAACTGGTAGTGGTGGTGGCGGCGGCATCCCCACAACAGCTTTCACTGACAGCCATGGCACGCAACAGAATCTTTGCGCCGTTCAGTGCCCATCGTGTAAGGATGAATTTTGCTCGGCCTGCAAGAAAGCGGTAAGTGCATGCTGCCCGCACAGCTACTATCTGCTTCATAATGCTTAGCTAATGTCCTTTTGCTCATTTGTAATTCGTAATTTGTTATTTTTACCTTTTACAATTTACCATTTCATTGGTGCGGCACGTACAGTGGCATCCCAATATGACTTGTGAGGAGAATAGTCGTCGTTTGGTGGCGGACGGTCAGGATGACATTGGTATACCCTTCGACAACGACCTCATCAAGTGTTGTCCCATGTGTGCTGTGCCCATTGAAAAGGATGAGGGCTGTGCGCAAATGATGTGTAAACGTTGCAAGCACGTCTTCTGCTGGTATTGTCTGGCTAGTTTGGATGTGAGTACCTGCAATAGAATTTAAATATTGATAAGGGCACTTTTAGAAAGAGTGCATAAATTTTTCAAATGGCCCAAGTTGATAGTGCAAATAAGCATTATTAGTTGCTTGAAGTTGTGGAATTATGTATTTAATTTTTTTTTCTACTTTGCAGGACGACTTTCTCTTGCGTCACTACGACCGTGGGCCATGCAAGAACAAACTTGGACATTCCCGTGCGTCTGTGGTGTGGCATAGAGCGCAAGTTATTGGCATTTTTGCCGGTTTCGGTATATTGTTGTTGGTAGCGTCACCGCTACTCCTTTTGGCAGCACCCTGTATTATATGTTGTAAATGTCGTAGTTGCAGTGGTGCTAGAATTGATGAAGGCGATGCCGAGCTGGACGAGGCGACAGCGTTACAAAGGTAAGGATAGTCGCAGAAATGTATTTGAAACAAGGGATCACAGTTGGGTGAGGCTTTGTTAATGAAGTGGCCATTGCTCAGGTGCAGCAGATGAAAAAGAAAAAGAGCATTAAATGAATTATTTGATATAATATTTTTAATATTTAATAAAAATTAAATTTAATTATTTGAATATATATAAACTACGCGGTGCTCCATCTATACTTGTTAGATGAGAATTTTTAGTAACTTTAATCGTGTTTAATAACGCAAAAATTTTTAACAATTATTCCTATTTTTTCCAAGTAGGCGTTTTTAACACCAAAAAATTATACATCGCTCAAAAATTGAGCGAGCAAAGTGACAGTTCGATGCAAGAGAGAGGCTGAATTTTGTCTTGGAGAAATTTAAGTCAGTTATAATTATCCATCGTGAAAATGGATGATCTGAGAACATATTATTGAACTTTTTGTAAGCAAGCGAAATAATTTTTTATGGAATCTGGTTTTTGTACCCTTTTGCCCCGATGAAATGGAAAATGTATCAGCAGAAACATATGGGGTGTTTCTTAATAGCCGAAGAACTTGAAATTAGCTTTTTTTGTTATAATCTGGTAGATAATTTAATGTATTTCTTTTTGAATATGATATCCGGCATATGTTCGCTGCTTACATTCGATCGATCCAAGTTTTGAAACTGTTGAAACTGTAGGTCCCTCCGTTTGTGGAAGAACTTCTTCTTCTTCAACAGCTCACCAATTTAATATACCGGTGGGCAAAAAGTAAGGTGAATAAAAAATCTTTATTTATTCTTGTAAATCAATTTCATCACCTTCAAAATAATCCCCTCTCGATGAAATACACTTATGCCAATGATTTTTCCAATCCCCGAAACATCAAATAATATTCCTTATTAACAGTTTGGCCAGGTGGAAGGAGTTCATAGTGCACCATACCACGAAAATCGAAAAAAAATGTCATCATGACCTTTATTTTTGAGCGACTTTGACTCTTTTCGGTTTGGCCTCGCCTTTAGCACGATATTCGCTTGATTGGTCGGTTGTTTCAGGGTCGTAAGCATAAATCCAAGTCTCATCTCCCGTAATGATGCATTTGAGCTTGTGCTGATAGTCTGAAAGCATTGTTTCACACACATCAACGTGACGACTTTTTTCCAAGAAATTGAGAGTTTTCGGTACCAAACGAGATTTGACTTTTCGTAGGCCCAAATGGTCTTTCAAAATGGTTTTCACAGATCCTTCTGATATTCCGATCATATCAATAAGGTCTTTAACAGTCAACCGACGATTTTTGACACTAACTCCTTCACTTTATTGACGTGTTGTTCATCTGTTGACGTCGATGGTCGTCCGGAGCGCTCCAAGTCATCAACACGTTTTCGACCCTCTTTGAAGTCTTTGTACCACTTATAAATATTTTTCTGCGACATGGTCGAATCACCAAATGCCTTCTGCAACATGCTAAACGTTTCCGTAGCCGAAATTTCATTCCGCAAACAAAATTTGATGGCACTTCTCTGCTCAATCAAATCAGACATTGTAAAAATCGAAAAATGCACTCTTGGTCGTTTGGTAAACACAAGCGTAAATATATTACTGATAATGACATTCACATGAAAGTTGGACCAGATGTTATTAACAGTGCTGCCAACTCATGAAAAAAATAACTAGAGCGAAATTTTAATCCCGCGAAGTTTGAGAAATAAATTCACCTTACTTTTTGCCCACATATATATATATATATATGTATATATCGCCTTCCTCAATACTTCACTCTATAAAATTCGCGAACAGATCTATTTTTTACAAAGTAAATTTACACAATTTGGAAGCGTTGTTTTGGCGTTTAACGATTCATGATCCCTTGCCAAACCTTACTGAACAGAAATGTCAATACAGTTTGCCATTCTCAGCTGTCAAATCATAGTTATCGGTATCGATAGTTCTCATGCAGCTAAAAAACACAACTTTTTAAACAAACTCACAACCTGTCGCTCGCTAACGCATGGCAAATAGAAGACGGCTAATATCACTGTTTGGCATTTGACTGAGGAATCAACGAAATCAATTTTTTCTAAAAGTGTGGGATATAGAGAAAGTAATTTCTCGGTCTTCCCAAGTTAGTGATTACAATTTTTTATTCAAAATTAATTATTTCTTTTTTATCAAAATCAATGTTTCAGAAAACTTGATTTTGTCAACCCCCAGAAAAAAAACCGAAAATGTTCTACAGTTTATTTATTCTCGTAAGGTATCTTATAATTTGAAAAATAAATATAATGTCCATGATTTGGTACATTTTTCAAAAATTCTTACTTAATGTAGGCTTATTTTCTCTGTGAAGCACAAATCCACTAGTTTACGTTAGACCATTAGATGCTTAAAAATAAGTGGTTATGGACCACTTTTGCAACTGCCAAAGACCAACTGAAAAATGTCGTACCCCTTTACATCAAAACGGTGGTCAAACAAAATCGACCCGAAACCACCTTATAAAATCCAGTATATATTTTTGCTTATAAAATTCTGGTGTACGTGTGTTCGTAATTATTTTTCTCCGAAACGACTTGACCGAGTTTGATTTAAAAAAATGTGTACTCATGAAGTCACTTTGAGCGATTCTTAATTATAATTGAACTCGATAGGATGCTTTGCTTTCAATATATTTCTAAAAATTGCTTCTACCGAATGGTTAGGTTTATCTTGTATTTAGAATATGTACTCTTACTTACTTATTGGCTAGGGAACAGCGCAAGCAGGCCAGAAATGGAAGCTCGTTGTTTGCCCGACTACTCACCCTCAAGCCATCTAGTGTCCCTGTGCAATAAGTGTCACCTGATTTAGATTGTACGAACATTTCATGCATAGCGGATGCATAATTTGGCTTTGAGGTTGAGCTGCGTTCAGCGTCAGAGAGTTTTGCCTCCATTTCGGCCGCTTCAATCTGTACTTCCATTGAAGAACTCATAATAGGGGCCGTTGAGCATTCTAATGATAGGCATTAATCGCAATAACGAAGCAAATCCAGCCACGTCTACATTCCGCGAGCTGGAAAGACTCGTTGTTTGGGGTGATGAATATACCTTGTCTAAGAAAAAATAATTGGCTCGCTAAGTGGAAATGGGGTCAAGATATTATATTTTATTTATATACCTATGTACTAGGGATGTAAATTTTTTCCATTTTTAAAATTCCGAAATTTCCGGGATATCGCTCTTTCAATCCTGGGATCTAGAAATTAAATATTTATTATATTGCATCAATATTATATATTATATTAAAATTTATTTTCTTTTTCAACTGATACAAAAGTAGTCGATCACTTTTTTCTATTCTCTCGATTTACCGTTTTTTGTTTTTTTTTGTTCGTTGTTTTTGTTTTAATTATTAATATCTCTTTTTCTTTCTTTTCAGTCTTTAGAAGGCGCCAAAGAACCGTAAATAGGAATTTGGACAAAAAATTGAACGAACAAATAAAATACAGTAAAATGGAAAAAACATAAAGTAAAAAAATTACTTTTACCAATTTATTTGACTATGAAAATATAATCTGGAAAATATTAATACCATATGTACGAGTATATATAAATGTATTTATTAATAATCAATGAAATGCAAAAAATACGCAAAGAAACAATAACCGGCTTTAAAATGTTATTTGTTTAGAAATCATAATGAATTGCAAATTGCAAACCGAAATCCAGGCCAAACCACTCAAGAAAAATAAGAATATTAAAATACTATGTTACACAAAATGCTGCAGTGGAAAACAATGTTATGAAAGAAATGACAAAAGAAAATCAAAATGATCTATAAAAATTGCTGTTATGTATGTATGTGCGAAGTTAGATGAATAGCTAACGGGTATATAGGATGTATATGGTAAATATATACATTTGTACATGAGTGTAAATTTTTATATAATACATATATGTATATATGTACGTGTACTTTATATAAGTATGTGTTATATATGTACATTAGAGTGCATCACTCTTGGTACAAAAAACATCGATACTGCTTGCTTTTCCAATGGAATTATAAAATTAATTATATTTCAAGACTTCAGCCAAAACATGTCGGAAAAATACTGAGACTTACATGGGCTCGAGCAATTTGAAAGTGTAGTCGTGTATGTATATAGTGAACTAATTATTGCAAGCCTGTTCACAGTATCCAAGTTGTTCAATATATTAAAGTTAACATTTTTGGTTCAAAAACTTGTCTTATTTGCTCAAAACACACATGTGTGTATGTATAATGCGCGATATCTGTAGAATAGATACACCCCTTTTCTAAGATTTTTACTCTTAGTTGCTAAAATTGTGTGGTGTGAGATAATCACATAGTTGCCAAAAAATTTTAATGGAATTCACTTGGAAGTAAATTGCAGAACATGTCAAATATTACGTCTTCCTTTTTTCATTTCCGAAATTGTTGATTTAGCTACTCTACCTAAATATTTTTTTTAAAGATGAAATACAAACGCCTTTTTCGATTTTTTTAATAATTATTAATTTCAGATTTTGTTCTTTAACGAAATGAATTTCTATGAAGATGTGATGGCACAATCAATTTATTAGCATTTAGAAGCTTTTATAAACGTAGAACAGCACATTTCCACCCCTAAACGGTTTATACTAGACAAAAATGAAAAAATCCAACGCTATCGTCAAATAACATCAGCTTTTCTAGTAATCAACAGCCAATGTAAAAGATAAGGGAATACCCGCTTTAATTTTTAATTCGTTTTTTCTGGTTTCTGCTTGAAATTGCTTTCAAAATTTTGTTCACTATTTAGAAATTTTCTATTGTTTACTATTTAGAGTACTCCTTGTAAAAATTTCAGTGTTCACTATATCCAAAACCGATTACATATCCAAAAATTTCATTATTTTTGTTCCACCGATAATATTTTTAAACATTTTTATCCAGACTTGTTAAGCATAAACTCTTCTATCATCTAAGGTGATTTTTTGGAAAACTATTTTCTATAAACTAATTGTATTTATAAAAAAATATCGATTCGTCGGTTCGCAAATCGTAAAAAATATTTTGTTGGAAGTTTTAAAATACAATAGATTTTATAATTGCGAAACTTATTTCATGATGCACACTGATGTATGAGTGCATTTATATGTATATACTATACATGTATATTGTATAAGTACATATCGCTCGTTTGTTGGAAGAAAGTGAAGCGCTCAAAAGCTCAAAAATTCGAAAAAACGACTTCAAAGTTTTCAATTTCCTATGCCTCCCTAAGTATTTAAGAGGACATATTTTCATCTAATCAGATACCGCTAAACGGTAGATATGGACGTACATCTTCTTGCACATCATAAAAGAACAGCTCGCGGGTATTTCTGCATTTCTTTTTTTCTTCTTAGAAGTATAAAAGAACTTTTGTCTTCCAACAAACAAGCGATTTATGTAAGTCTCAGTTTTGTCTCGTTAAAGTCAAATTTTTTCGTTTGCGCGCATGTTTGAGACTTTAAGAGGTTATAAAATAAGATCAGCATCAATTTTTGGATATCCGTTGTTCGAAGCCTACTTTTATCATCATCGAAAGCATTGCTTTTGAGCTTGTTAAACTATACTCGCAAATTTTCTTAACAGTTTGAAAATTCTTAAAAATCTTCTGTTAAATGTTCTTAAATTTTATTTAATTTTCGTTTGACTCAATGCTATAAAGAAATTTAGTTTAGTTATTTTGTATTTTTTATACATAATTTTACAGCTTTGAAATTACAAAACCTAATGAAGGGGAAGTAACCGCCGTAATCATATGACTTCGTGCGTGACTACCATTCGGAAGTGCGTTGGTTCGAACCTCCGTAGAAAAATACCAAAAAATTATGGAACAATTTGTTGTAATAGCGGCCACCCCACGGCGGGTAATGCCAAACCTGCGAGTGTACTTGCGTCACGAAATAGTTCTACATTAAAAACACCATCTACGGTTCGAAGGTGGCGGGAAACGACAGGTTCTTCCTTTTTTTCTTTGTTTTATTTTCCACCACAATCTCTCAACTTAATATCGAAGAGTGAAAAAATTAGTCTTGAATATTTTATAAAAACTTTCGGAATGCTTTAACCCTTTAACGGTTTCGCAAACTCTACAATGGAGCGTACAAAATGTAAAATATTTATTGAGGTTTGTTATTGAGCTGAATTCAAATCTGTGGTTGAAGTTGAAAAATTTAAGATGGCAGTTAGTTTTTTTTATTTGTTTGTCTAATTTTAGCCAACGAACGTCAGAATCGGACTCGAATTTCAAATTTGTTAATTGTGAGCATACATTAGAATTCAGCGTCTCTGAAGACTCTTAAGTGTACATGGATACATTTTTAACTGAAAATATTGAATTAAAAAAAAACTACTACCGTTTTGTATATGGCCTTCTCAGGTTGTTAATTTTAATAGAAATTCGTAATAAGGATTTTTAAAAACGAAGTCATTACGAGTATCAAATATAACTTGTTTTTGAAACTGTGTCATTTTCTTGAGGTGTGTAAAAAAAACTGCCCATTTTTTATGGCTGCAACCATTAAAAAAATTATAAACAAATAAAGTGAATTTATATTTTTCGAGTTTCTTAAAGCTTATTAAAAAATGTTTATCCAGGCAGAAAGTAATGCGTACTTATTTGTTCAAGTTATGATAATTTTTGTAGGTCGGAGACCGTTAAAGAGTTAAAGCTGCTTCACTGGCATTCAGTAAATCACTTAACTCGATTTATTGTGGGAGCTTGCTATTGATTGTATGTACATACATACATACATACATGCATGAACATAGCACACATATTCCTCAAAGGAGAGACAACCTAAAATGTCTTATTTGTCGGAAAATGTAAAAGAAAAATTTCAACACACAAGAACCGAAGTACTATTCTGCTCTCTAGCGGATTTGAATAATATGAAGAGTAAAACTGCAAAAAATTGATTTTGAAAAATTTTGAGTTGTGTAATTGAAGAAGAATTGGATATTTTAAAAAATTGAATTTATGTCTACTGGTGATGTACTGAATTATTGTAAAAATTGTATTGTAAAAATGTACGTAAATAACTAACGGCAGATTTTTATATGAAGTATGCTGCGCGCTTAACATTCATTTTGTGTTACTTTTTTGCTTACTTTTTTTTAGTTTCTTTTTTTATTTTTATTTTTTTTCTTTTTCTTTCTCCCCTTTTTTTTATTGTTTTGTTTGAGGAAAATATAGCGCTCCATTTGCCAAATGAGTTCGGTTCAGCATTTTGTTTTTCAAATTGCAATTAAAATACACTACGTTCGTTAACTATAGTACCAGGGCTTATTAATAAGTTTTGCCAATTTATTTGTTTCTTATTTAATTTCAATAATTTTTTTGTGAAAATATAGGTACAAGTCCAAGTTTCAAGTTTGTTGTGCAAGTTAAAAAACAAAATCTAAAAATTTTTATAAAAATTTCATACTTTTTAATCCGAATTTTTGGAAAAGTTTCGAGTATAAAATTTTATAGCCGATTCCGTTGTAGTATAATGAAGTAAAAATTTTAAATACAATTTACAATTTTTTGCTTTGTTGGTTTCTCCATATAACGAATAATCCACATATTATTTTTGTATGGAAGAAAACACCCGGCACTGTGAGCAAAAGAAATTGTGAAAAAGCAACGCGATATTTGAGCTACTTAAAACTCACACTGAATTATACCCAAATTAAGTGGTTTATGAAACTGCAGACACCAATTTTTTTTTATTCTGATTGTGTGAAAATTTTATGAAAATGTTTGGAATTTTTTTTTTTTATTAATTTTCGCAAGGCTTGAAACTTGGATTTATATGATTTTTTTAGTAGAATAAACTATATTTTAATAAAAAACGAACAAATTAAAAGAGAAACAAATAAATCGTCAGAAATTGTTAAAAAGTCCTAGTGCTATGGTTATTTATGCACTACTAGAAATATGAAATTAAATTTTAGCCGAACATTTGTAAGTTTGAGTAATCAAAACACATATTGCATTCTACCACATACCCTATGATCAGAAAGTACCGGGAATGTTTAAATAAAAAAAAAAAACAAAGTTAAATTTCAGGCAAATTTATTTTATCTCCTTTAAAATATGACCCGTCTGAAGCAATACACATGTGCCAACGTTTAACCCAGTTCTCCATGCACCTCTGGTAGGCCGACGATGGGATGGTCCTCAGCTCCTTGGTCGCATTCACTTTGATCTTCTCTATCGACTGCTTCCACAAAGTGGTAACTTTAACTTAGGGAAACAAAAATATGTCGCACGGGGCCATTTCAGGTGAATACGGTGCTTGCACGATGGTATTTACTTGCTGTTTGGTCAAATAATCCAGCACAATTTGGGCTCGGTGCGATAACGCGTTATCATCATGCAAAATCCAAGAATTGTTTGCCCACATTCGCGACTGTGTGCGAGGTACAGCATCCCTCAAACGCTTCAAAACGTATAAATAATATTCTTTATTGATTGTCTGGCCCGCTGGAAGGTACTTATGGTGCACTACGCCTTGGCAATCGAAGACAACAGTCAACATCACCTTCCCGGTACTTTTTGACCATAGGGTATATTTATATGTATGTAAATAGCATATGGCTCATTAGGAGCGAGTATGACTGCGGAAACATCTGGCAAATAAGCATAAATCGAATTAAATCGAAATAATTGAAGGCCTCAAATAAGTCGGCCTATTATTTTTACAGTAAATGAGACGAAAATGTGAATTTTCAAATGAATATTAAATATTACTATTGCGACGGTCGTTGTGGAAAGAAATTCGAGTAAGATGACTACAAATATGTATACTTTTTGAGAGTTGAATATGTGAAAACAACCTTAATCGACTTAGTACTTTTCATTAGTGAAGAACCTAATTGCTTTATTTTAGTGTATTCTTTTTATTTTTACAGCGTTTTCACAGCTCCAGAAATATATTTATAAATTTTGTATGAAATTTTTCAATTTTTTTTAATGAAAAAAAGCCTTGTGGATCTAAAATCACTTAAGTCAAATAAGTTGTTTTATCAAACGCTTTAAAATATTTAGAGCTATTTATAAATACCACAGCGCATACACTGCTTGAATCACAGTTTTATATTGAATAAATTAAGTTGTTACTGTTGTTGTTGCTGCTCTTACTATGGTAACCGTATAGGGATTTCTCAAGCAAATTGCTTTTTCACCTCAACGACAATTCTGAAGCGCAGCAGATTAAAAGGATAAGAAGCAATAAAGTAATACATAACTACTAAGTGCATATGTATGTGTATAGACTTGTATGTGTACGTGTGTATGGTATGCTGAGTATGCATTATGCGTTAACTAAATTGTGATATTTACAGTGATTCGATTTGTAATGGATATTTTTTTATGTTTTATTATTATTTCTTAGAAATCGATAACGCGAAAAAAACGATAATCATTTGCTTTGCGAATGAAACATGTTTAAGAATTTGTAAAATATGTATAAAATAAATTAGAAAAAAGAAAAACATGCGAAAATCGTAGAAAGCCTAGTTATGTAGTAGAGGTGAGCTCAGAAAACCCTTAGTACAATGCAGCTTGAGAGAAATTTCGTCAAATATGGCCCTGCCAATGCGTAAACCATATTTTACGTCATACATGCATACTCCCGTGTGTGTGTGTCTGTGTATGCGCAACATGCGAGTTGAAATCGCAATTGATTGTTCGTTTTGTTTGCTGAAAGCATTTGAATGTTACACAACTGTATAGAAAGCACCAATTTTTCTTGACTTTAAAAAATTGTTAGCTTTTAATTGTCAAATGAACTAAGAAGTATTTATATTAAATATGATTAAATATGTAAAAGATGATTAAATTTGAAAATAGTTTTATTTGTGTAAGAAAAACAGAAACAGTTTTACTTAGTAAAAATCTTTTTTTAACTACTGTATATATATATATAAATATATGTACATACATATGTACGTATAACTGTCTATAAAAAAAATCAAAAATTATATAACTCAAGTAATCACTTCTACTTCTCTAACTGTTAACTGCAAAGTATTACAAGTCTATGCTTAATAATCACAGAAACGCAATCTTTGTTTTATTCAGCTTTTGAGTTTTTTTTGAAGCCACAAACTTTATTAGTGCATAATAGCATTAAATTGTAAAAAAATATATATGTATATGTATATTCGCGCAACTAAACGAGAAAATATAACTAAATTAAATTAATAAATAAAATCGTTTTCACTTAAATTGAAAAAAAAAGAAAAATTATTATACTTACATACATATACTCTAGCATATTTAGACTAGCATTTAGTTTATTTGAACAAAATTGTAGCTAGCCACGCCCATATACAAGCATATTGTACACAATCTGTTATATACAAGACACTATTATTATTAGCACTAAATACCATTTCTAAATGTATTTGAATTGTATATGAAAAACGTATATATGTATTTATGTGTATACGAGTATGTTTGCATGTAGTTATCTATTGCGTAATCAATTCGTATTGCATACCAATAAAATTAAATTGTACACTTAATTAAAAATATGTATGCGTGTATGTAAATGGTATAGTGCAGAAGTATTTACCTCATCGGTGTATACGTGTAGGTGTGCATATGATTAACTATGTATGTGTATGCCTGTTTGTCGTTTGAGTCGCCGTTTAAGTTTATAGCATTCGACTCCGAAAAAAAGTTTTGTGTGTAGGCAAATGCTTAATTTGTATTTGTGTTTTATAATCGACACATATATTATTATATATATATATTATTAATAAAATTATATATACATACATTTAATTAATTATTAATGATCATTATTGTATGCGAAAATTTCAGCAACTATTAAAAACTAATGCCGATTGATTGTTGATTATTCAATTGATCGATCTTGATAACAGAAATACCTATTTAGAAACTGTAAATGTATTTAAAACAAATTAAATATACACATGTATAAATCTATATAATAATAAAATTGAAATTTAAAATAAAGAGAGTACACGAAAAATGTGAAAAACTGTGTTTGTTTGCATTTTTATTCGAGTACGACTTGGAGATAGCGGAAAAGCTAGCAAGAAAAGGCTCGACACTAGAAATACTCGTAGCAGAGGCGGTGGCAGTCTCCACCCCACTGAACACATTAAAAGCATCCATTGCTTCACACTATCATGCCTTAGCCGAAGTAAGATGGAAGCAACTAACTACATGTATTACAACAAAAAACACATGGCCGTCATACAAAATCCAAAGGACGAATGATCTGTTAGGATGCTCCCGGCCAAACATCTCATGCATCACTGCAACCCTTACAGGCCATTGGAAAGTAGGGGATCATGCAGCTAGACTCAATCTACCCTTCAATCCTATCTGCAGGAGCTGTCAAGCAGAAGGGCTAGCTCGGGCACGACTCCGCTCCTTTGGTAAGCCTTTCCTGCAGCAAATTAATAAAACCTCAGACATCGAGATAAAGAATTTGCTGCTATACTTGGACCTCAATAAATGGATTTGACTTAGAAAAAAAAAAAACAAAAAGCTTATACGATGGCGGTGGTAATAAAACGGTGGGGGTCACTAATTAGTATTATTTCAGTGGAAATACTCAACCACTCAACAACAACAACAACAACGACTTGGAACGTCGTATGTATTTGCTTAGCGAACCGTAAATATCACATACAAAGTGGCGCAAAATGAATCATCCGGTTATGTTTTTGAGTAACTAAAGGATGATCAATTTAGAGGTATCGGATTTTAAATTAAAATGAAATTACGAAAATCCAAATTGATTAGGCAATCTTTAGTATTTTTGTGAGAACCATTCATGACATTTTTTAAGGGGTTAGAGGTAGTCGGCGTCCGAAAAAATTATAATTTTCAAGAATTTTTTTGTTTGCTAATCAATTGCTTTATTTTACAAAAATAAAAACATAGCATTAATACATCATGTTTCGACTTCACTTTAGCAAAAATTTCAAAAAAAAAATTAAAAAATTGAAAAAATAAAAAAAAAAAAACAAATAGAAAAAAATAGAAGTAGAAAAAAAATATAAAAAAATAGAAATAGAAGAAAATAGAAAAAAAATTAAAATGAAAAAAGTAAAAAAATAAAAAAATATATATAAAAAAAAGAAAATTTAAAAACTTAATTTTGTCCTTCAAAATTGTCAATAATTTTATAAATTCTGTTTGAAGTTTTAAGGGGTTGGCGGTAGTCAAACTCCCGAAAAATTGATGATTTTGAAATAAGTAATAAAAAATAAAAAAAATAGAAAAAATAAAAAATTGAAAAAAATAAAAAATTGAAAAAATAGAAAAAAACAAATAGAAAAAAATAAAAATAGAAAAAAATAAAATAAAAATGGAAAAAAATATAAGTCGAAAAAAATATAAAAAAATAGAAATAGAAGCAAATAGAAAAAAATTTAAATGGAAAAAAATAAAAAAAGTAAAAAAATAAAAAAAAATATATAAAAAAAAGAAAATTTAAAAACTTAATTTTGTTTTTCAAAATTTTCAATAATTTTATAAATTCTGTATGAAGTTTTAAGGGGTTAGCGGTAGTCAAACTCCCGAAAAATTGATGATTTTCAATAATTTTTGCTTGCTAGTCAACTGCTTTATTTTACAAAAATAAAAACATAGCATTAATACATCATGTTTCGACTTGACTTTAGCAAAAATTTCAAAAAAAAAAATTAAAAAATTAAAAAAATAAAAAAAAAACAAATAGAACAAAAAATAAAAATAGAAAAAAATAGAAGTAGAAAAAAATATAAAAAAATAGAAATAGAAGAAAATAGAAAAAAAATTAAAATGAAAAAAAGTAAAAAAATAAAAAAAAATATATATAAAAAAAAGAAAATTTAAAAACTTAATTTTGTTCTTCAAAATTGTCAATAATTTTATAAATTCTGTTTGAAGTTTTAAGGGGTTGGCGGTAGTCAAACTCCCGAAAAATTGATGATTTTGAAATAAGTAATAAAAAATAAAAAAAATAGAAAAAATAAAAAATTGAAAAAAATAAAAAATTGAAAAAATAGAAAAAAATAAAAATAGAAAAAAATAAAATAAAAATGGAAAAAATATAAGTAGAAAAAAATATAAAAAAATAGAAATAGAAGCAAATAGAAAAAAAATGTAAATGGAAAAAAATAAAAAAAGTAAAAAAATAAAAAAAAATATATAAAAAAAAGAAAATTTAAAAACTTAATTTAGTTTTTCAAAATTGTCAATAATTTTATAAATTCTGTATGAAGTTTTAAGGGGTTAGCGGTAGTCAAACTCCCGAAAAATTGATGATTTTCAATAATTTTTGCTTGCTAGTCAACTGCTTTATTTTACAAAAATAAAAACATAGCATTAATACATCATGTTTCGACTTGACTTTAGCAAAAATTTCAAAAAAAAAAATTAATAATTGTATTGTAAAAATGTACGTAAATAACTAACGGCAGATTTTTATATGAAGTATGCTGCGCGCTTAACATTCATTTTGTGTTACTTTTTTGCTTACTTTTTTTTAGTTTCTTTTTTTATTTTTATTTTTTTTCTTTTTCTTTCTCCCCTTTTTTTTATTGTTTTGTTTGAGGAAAATATAGCGCTCCATTTGCCAAATGAGTTCGGTTCAGCATTTTGTTTTTCAAATTGCAATTAAAATACACTACGTTCGTTAACTATAGTACCAGGGCTTATTAATAAGTTTTGCCAATTTATTTGTTTCTTATTTAATTTCAATAATTTTTTTGTGAAAATATAGGTACAAGTCCAAGTTTCAAGTTTGTTGTGCAAGTTAAAAAACAAAATCTAAAAATTTTTATAAAAATTTCATACTTTTTAATCCGAATTTTTGGAAAAGTTTCGAGTATAAAATTTTATAGCCGATTCCGTTGTAGTATAATGAAGTAAAAATTTTAAATACAATTTACAATTTTTTGCTTTGTTGGTTTCTCCATATAACGAATAATCCACATATTATTTTTGTATGGAAGAAAACACCCGGCACTGTGAGCAAAAGAAATTGTGAAAAAGCAACGCGATATTTGAGCTACTTAAAACTCACACTGAATTATACCCAAATTAAGTGGTTTATGAAACTGCAGACACCAATTTTTTTTTATTCTGATTGTGTGAAAATTTTATGAAAATGTTTGGAATTTTTTTTTTTATTAATTTTCGCAAGGCTTGAAACTTGGATTTATATGATTTTTTTAGTAGAATAAACTATATTTTAATAAAAAACGAACAAATTAAAAGAGAAACAAATAAATCGTCAGAAATTGTTAAAAAGTCCTAGTGCTATGGTTATTTATGCACTACTAGAAATATGAAATTAAATTTTAGCCGAACATTTGTAAGTTTGAGTAATCAAAACACATATTGCATTCTACCACATACCCTATGATCAGAAAGTACCGGGAATGTTTAAATAAAAAAAAAAAACAAAGTTAAATTTCAGGCAAATTTATTTTATCTCCTTTAAAATATGACCCGTCTGAAGCAATACACATGTGCCAACGTTTAACCCAGTTCTCCATGCACCTCTGGTAGGCCGACGATGGGATGGTCCTCAGCTCCTTGGTCGCATTCACTTTGATCTTCTCTATCGACTGCTTCCACAAAGTGGTAACTTTAACTTAGGGAAACAAAAATATGTCGCACGGGGCCATTTCAGGTGAATACGGTGCTTGCACGATGGTATTTACTTGCTGTTTGGTCAAATAATCCAGCACAATTTGGGCTCGGTGCGATAACGCGTTATCATCATGCAAAATCCAAGAATTGTTTGCCCACATTCGCGACTGTGTGCGAGGTACAGCATCCCTCAAACGCTTCAAAACGTATAAATAATATTCTTTATTGATTGTCTGGCCCGCTGGAAGGTACTTATGGTGCACTACGCCTTGGCAATCGAAGACAACAGTCAACATCACCTTCCCGGTACTTTTTGACCATAGGGTATATTTATATGTATGTAAATAGCATATGGCTCATTAGGAGCGAGTATGACTGCGGAAACATCTGGCAAATAAGCATAAATCGAATTAAATCGAAATAATTGAAGGCCTCAAATAAGTCGGCCTATTATTTTTACAGTAAATGAGACGAAAATGTGAATTTTCAAATGAATATTAAATATTACTATTGCGACGGTCGTTGTGGAAAGAAATTCGAGTAAGATGACTACAAATATGTATACTTTTTGAGAGTTGAATATGTGAAAACAACCTTAATCGACTTAGTACTTTTCATTAGTGAAGAACCTAATTGCTTTATTTTAGTGTATTCTTTTTATTTTTACAGCGTTTTCACAGCTCCAGAAATATATTTATAAATTTTGTATGAAATTTTTCAATTTTTTTTAATGAAAAAAAGCCTTGTGGATCTAAAATCACTTAAATCAAATAAGTTGTTTTATCAAACGCTTTAAAATATTTAGAGCTATTTATAAATACCACAGCGCATACACTGCTTGAATCACAGTTTTATATTGAATAAATTAAGTTGTTACTGTTGTTGTTGCTGCTCTTACTATGGTAACCGTATAGGGATTTCTCAAGCAAATTGCTTTTTCACCTCAACGACAATTCTGAAGCGCAGCAGATTAAAAGGATAAGAAGCAATAAAGTAATACATAACTACTAAGTGCATATGTATGTGTATAGACTTGTATGTGTACGTGTGTATGGTATGCTGAGTATGCATTATGCGTTAACTAAATTGTGATATTTACAGTGATTCGATTTGTAATGGATATTTTTTTATGTTTTATTATTATTTCTTAGAAATCGATAACGCGAAAAAAACGATAATCATTTGCTTTGCGAATGAAACATGTTTAAGAATTTGTAAAATATGTATAAAATAAATTAGAAAAAAGAAAAACATGCGAAAATCGTAGAAAGCCTAGTTATGTAGTAGAGGTGAGCTCAGAAAACCCTTAGTACAATGCAGCTTGAGAGAAATTTCGTCAAATATGGCCCTGCCAATGCGTAAACCATATTTTACGTCATACATGCATACTCCCGTGTGTGTGTGTCTGTGTATGCGCAACATGCGAGTTGAAATCGCAATTGATTGTTCGTTTTGTTTGCTGAAAGCATTTGAATGTTACACAACTGTATAGAAAGCACCAATTTTTCTTGACTTTAAAAAATTGTTAGCTTTTAATTGTCAAATGAACTAAGAAGTATTTATATTAAATATGATTAAATATGTAAAAGATGATTAAATTTGAAAATAGTTTTATTTGTGTAAGAAAAACAGAAACAGTTTTACTTAGTAAAAATCTTTTTTTAACTACTGTATATATATATATAAATATATGTACATACATATGTACGTATAACTGTCTATAAAAAAAATCAAAAATTATATAACTCAAGTAATCACTTCTACTTCTCTAACTGTTAACTGCAAAGTATTACAAGTCTATGCTTAATAATCACAGAAACGCAATCTTTGTTTTATTCAGCTTTTGAGTTTTTTTTGAAGCCACAAACTTTATTAGTGCATAATAGCATTAAATTGTAAAAAAATATATATGTATATGTATATTCGCGCAACTAAACGAGAAAATATAACTAAATTAAATTAATAAATAAAATCGTTTTCACTTAAATTGAAAAAAAAAGAAAAATTATTATACTTACATACATATACTCTAGCATATTTAGACTAGCATTTAGTTTATTTGAACAAAATTGTAGCTAGCCACGCCCATATACAAGCATATTGTACACAATCTGTTATATACAAGACACTATTATTATTAGCACTAAATACCATTTCTAAATGTATTTGAATTGTATATGAAAAACGTATATATGTATTTATGTGTATACGAGTATGTTTGCATGTAGTTATCTATTGCGTAATCAATTCGTATTGCATACCAATAAAATTAAATTGTACACTTAATTAAAAATATGTATGCGTGTATGTAAATGGTATAGTGCAGAAGTATTTACCTCATCGGTGTATACGTGTAGGTGTGCATATGATTAACTATGTATGTGTATGCCTGTTTGTCGTTTGAGTCGCCGTTTAAGTTTATAGCATTCGACTCCGAAAAAAAGTTTTGTGTGTAGGCAAATGCTTAATTTGTATTTGTGTTTTATAATCGACACATATATTATTATATATATATATTATTAATAAAATTATATATACATACATTTAATTAATTATTAATGATCATTATTGTATGCGAAAATTTCAGCAACTATTAAAAACTAATGCCGATTGATTGTTGATTATTCAATTGATCGATCTTGATAACAGAAATACCTATTTAGAAACTGTAAATGTATTTAAAACAAATTAAATATACACATGTATAAATCTATATAATAATAAAATTGAAATTTAAAATAAAGAGAGTACACGAAAAATGTGAAAAACTGTGTTTGTTTGCATTTTTATTCGAGTACCTTGGAGATAGCGGAAAAGCTAGCAAGAAAAGGCTCGACACTAGAAATACTCGTAGCAGAGGCGGTGGCAGTCTCCACCCCACTGAACACATTAAAAGCATCCATTGCTTCACACTATCATGCCTTAGCCGAAGTAAGATGGAAGCAACTAACTACATGTATTACAACAAAAAACACATGGCCGTCATACAAAATCCAAAGGACGAATGATCTGTTAGGATGCTCCCGGCCAAACATCTCATGCATCACTGCAACCCTTACAGGCCATTGGAAAGTAGGGGATCATGCAGCTAGACTCAATCTACCCTTCAATCCTATCTGCAGGAGCTGTCAAGCAGAAGGGCTAGCTCGGGCACGACTCCGCTCCTTTGGTAAGCCTTTCCTGCAGCAAATTAATAAAACCTCAGACATCGAGATAAAGAATTTGCTGCTATACTTGGACCTCAATAAATGGATTTGACTTAGAAAAAAAAAAAACAAAAAGCTTATACGATGGCGGTGGTAATAAAACGGTGGGGGTCACTAATTAGTATTATTTCAGTGGAAATACTCAACCACTCAACAACAACAACAACAACGACTTGGAACGTCGTATGTATTTGCTTAGCGAACCGTAAATATCACATACAAAGTGGCGCAAAATGAATCATCCGGTTATGTTTTTGAGTAACTAAAGGATGATCAATTTAGAGGTATCGGATTTTAAATTAAAATGAAATTACGAAAATCCAAATTGATTAGGCAATCTTTAGTATTTTTGTGAGAACCATTCATGACATTTTTTAAGGGGTTAGAGGTAGTCGGCGTCCGAAAAAATTATAATTTTCAAGAATTTTTTTGTTTGCTAATCAATTGCTTTATTTTACAAAAATAAAAACATAGCATTAATACATCATGTTTCGACTTCACTTTAGCAAAAATTTCAAAAAAAAAATTAAAAAATTGAAAAAATAAAAAAAAAAAAACAAATAGAAAAAAATAGAAGTAGAAAAAAAATATAAAAAAATAGAAATAGAAGAAAATAGAAAAAAAATTAAAATGAAAAAAGTAAAAAAATAAAAAAATATATATAAAAAAAAGAAAATTTAAAAACTTAATTTTGTCCTTCAAAATTGTCAATAATTTTATAAGTTCTGTTTGAAGTTTTAAGGGGTTGGCGGTAGTCAAACTCCCGAAAAATTGATGATTTTGAAATAAGTAATAAAAAATAAAAAAAATAGAAAAAATAAAAAATTGAAAAAAATAAAAAATTGAAAAAATAGAAAAAAACAAATAGAAAAAAATAAAAATAGAAAAAAATAAAATAAAAATGGAAAAAAATATAAGTCGAAAAAAATATAAAAAAATAGAAATAGAAGCAAATAGAAAAAAATTTAAATGGAAAAAAATAAAAAAAGTAAAAAAATAAAAAAAAATATATAAAAAAAAGAAAATTTAAAAACTTAATTTTGTTTTTCAAAATTTTCAATAATTTTATAAATTCTGTATGAAGTTTTAAGGGGTTAGCGGTAGTCAAACTCCCGAAAAATTGATGATTTTCAATAATTTTTGCTTGCTAGTCAACTGCTTTATTTTACAAAAATAAAAACATAGCATTAATACATCATGTTTCGACTTGACTTTAGCAAAAATTTCAAAAAAAAAAATTAAAAAATTAAAAAAATAAAAAAAAAACAAATAGAAAAAAAAATAAAAATAGAAAAAAATAGAAGTAGAAAAAAATATAAAAAAATAGAAATAGAAGAAAATAGAAAAAAAATTAAAATGAAAAAAAGTAAAAAAATAAAAAAAAATATATATAATAAAAAAAAGAAAATTTAAAAACTTAATTTTGTTCTTCAAAATTGTCAATAATTTTATAAATTCTGTTTGAAGTTTTAAGGGGTTGGCGGTAGTCAAACTCCCGAAAAATTGATGATTTTGAAATAAGTAATAAAAAATAAAAAAAATAGAAAAAATAAAAAATTGAAAAAAATAAAAAATTGAAAAAATAGAAAAAAATAAAAATAGAAAAAAATAAAATAAAAATGGAAAAAATATAAGTAGAAAAAAATATAAAAAAATAGAAATAGAAGCAAATAGAAAAAAAATGTAAATGGAAAAAAATAAAAAAAGTAAAAAAATAAAAAAAAATATATAAAAAAAAGAAAATTTAAAAACTTAATTTAGTTTTTCAAAATTGTCAATAATTTTATAAATTCTGTATGAAGTTTTAAGGGGTTAGCGGTAGTCAAACTCCCGAAAAATTGATGATTTTCAATAATTTTTGCTTGCTAGTCAACTGCTTTATTTTACAAAAATAAAAACATAGCATTAATACATCATGTTTCGACTTGACTTTAGCAAAAATTTCAAAAAAAAAAATTAATAATTGTAAAAGTTATCGCTGTTTGTGTGGAGCCCGTTTCTCCAGAAGTCTCTTGCGGTGGTCATCACAAGTCCTTGGAGTTTCATCTAAAATCAATAGGACAAGAGAATTTGGAAATTTTGAGTTGTTACGCTTTAACGTAACAAGTGCGAAATGTAAAGAGAAACGTAAATTAAAAACTCAATAAAATGGTTGCAGGCAAAGAAAAGATTTTTGTAGGCATAATTCGAATAAAATGTTTGCTAGATGTTATTAATTATTTATTAATATTACAGAAAAAAGCCTGTGCCTATAGACGTTTGGCCTGTTGTTGCTTATTATAAAATGTAATATCAAATTTCGTAAGCGTATTGATGCTACAATTGCCAGCAAATAGCGCAAGTTAATTAACTATTGTTTCTATTCACCGTTTCTTCGTATCGTTACTAATAATTAAACAAATCAGAAACAATAAAATATTCCACCAACCAATTTTTATTAAGAAAAACCTTTCAAAAAGTCTTAACAGCAGATTATTAATTTTTCAGCTAGTAAAATGTGAATGGGTATATTAATTTTTGTGGATTTATTGCTAATCAGTGCATTTGTGAACGCACTTTAATGAATATCTTTTATTCTTTGCTATCGATAAATCTCGTCACAGGGTGACTTGCATGCGCACATATTTAACGTCACTTACAGCTGATTCGCTTTGTATTGCTTTCATTCTTCTTTACCTTTGCATTTGTTTTCTGCACAATCAAATTGGAAAAATACCGGCACATTGCAGGACAACAAAACACGATTACCGTGATTTTTGATATAGTTGTATAAAGATAAGCTCGTTGCAACATGGAGGATCAGGCATGTCCGCGTTGCAAAACAACTAAATATCGGAACCCATCACTCAAATTGATGGTAAACGTGTGTGGCCATACACTCTGTGAGTCCTGCGTTGATCTGCTTTTTCTCAAAGGTTCAGGTTCATGCCCAGAATGTCTGGTACCATTGCGTCGTAACAATTTCCGTGTTCAACTCTTCGAGGATCCCATGGTTGAGAAGGAGGTTGACATAAGAAAACGTGTGCTACGGGATTACAATAAAAAAGAAGACGATTTCGCAACACTACAAGAGTACAATGACTATTTGGAAGAAATTGAAACTATTATCTACAATCTCTGCAACAATATTGATATTATTGGCACTAACAAACGTATTGAAGCATTTCGCCGTGAGAATCGTGATATTATACAACGTAACAAAACGCGTATGGGGCGCGAAGAATACGAATTGGAAGAGATGTTAGAATTAGAGCGGGCACAAGAAGAAGCGCGTCGCCAGGAATTAGCCGAACTAGAGACAGAACATAAGAAGAAGAAAGCACGTGAGAAGGAAGCGCTCATTGACGAATTGATGAGCAGTGGGAAAGATGCGACAGAAATTGTAAATGAATTTGCTGAAAAAGTGGAAAAGTTGCGCGAAGAAGAAAAGAAGGTGCCACCACCCAAGCCTGCTTCGCAATTCTCGACGGGCATACAATTTGGACGTTCCAGCGATCAAATGTTCCTGCCATTACCAAAGGCGGAAGAGGGGCCACTGTATGTGCACATTGCTCCGACACTATACATGGAAGGACCAGCTGCACCGCCTAGCAGTGATATAGAGACCAAGGGCTTCATTGTACACGTACGGCCTGAGAATACCGCTGAGCGTGCCGGTGGCTATAAAGCGTATATGGCTTGTCAGCGAGCGTTGCAAGAGGCAATGATGGGTCTTTACCATGGTGCGCCTTCGGCTAATTGACAAGAGGCCGAAAACGGAGGTGTAAACGATATGAAGACGCTAAGCAGCAATTAGATTAATATTAATGATAGAAGAGCAAAGCTTAAATGTGTGTAAATGCTTGGCTATAGATATTAAAGTAATTTATAATAGACTTACAAAACTCGCTACAATCCAATGTTTCCTTGAATACCTGCCGAGAAATATATAATTTAAATAAAAAAAACTGTAAAAGTGAACTGAATATAATATTTAATTTTTATTACCAAGAAATTACTATTGAAAATTGGTTTAAAGAGCAGACAATTCAGTGCTTCTAATATGTCCACAATTCGCTCTCGATGGATATGGCTGATTCTCGTTTGCGTATTTGATTCAGTCTATTCGCCGGTAAAGTGGTTCATAGGTTTGATTCTCTGGTACATATTTAAAATTGCCATGTATGTACGTATATTGAAAGTATGTTTAAGACAGCAATTAAACAAAATTTAGATACAAAAGTGATGCTTTTAGATACATAAAAAAGTATTTGGTTTCATAAACAAAAACTAAAAATCACAATTCACGAATGCCACAAAAAATTGTATTTCAAATAAAGTCGTTGTTATTGTAACAGCATAATAGATAAATTTTTAGGAAGTGCTACTTAGGTGACAGTCCTTGAGCGAATAAAAATTCGGGCTCTTTCCGTATGTTGTAAATAAATTCAGTTATCAAGAAAGTTAACCTAATCTGGTATATTTGGCCCAGAACATTGTGTTATCGAATATACCGGTTTAGGTTACGACTTTCACTTTTATGTTCCCCATCTCACACATGCGAGTTCTCCAGTATAAGTTCAACAGAGAGCGCAATCTCCTAAAATGTGTCCAAAGTGGTTCTGGTCTCAGATGAGAGATGTAGATATGTAAATATATAGACGTGTGAAAGGGTGAGTGGTGTTGGTTTTGATCTTTCTGAATGCTAAGATATCTGAGAAACGCCATGTCAAGTGATCCAGGTATTTTGAAGATGGTCTAATATATTTCTGAAAATTTTAACAAAAATATTAGATTTTTTTTTTTAATTTTTCAGTTTACAGGGTTTGATTGAAAAGTAATGAGCCTTATTTTTTTTAAGCAGTTTTATTAAACCTTTTGGTTTATACAACTAATATTCTTCAAAATAGGACCCTTGAGCGTCAATACACCGCTGGTAGCGGTCCTTCCACTGCAGGAAACATTTTTTAAACTCACCCGCCGGAATTGCGTTCAATTTGGCTGTCACAGTTTTTTGGATCGCCTCGATGGAGTCGAAACGCCTCCCCTTCAGTTTTCTTTTCAGGCGCGGGAACAAGAAGAAGTCCGGAGGGGACAGAACTGGGCTGTAGGGAGGGTGGGGAAGCACCGGAACCCCCATTTTGGCCAATGCAGAGGTGCAGAGGAAGGCGGTGTGCGCCGGCACATTATCGTGATGACCTTCCAGATCGCTGTTCGTCTTCGACGTCCTCCCGGCCTTCCTTGAATGACTTGTGCCCCCGTTTTACCTGAGCACTGAGATTGGTCCCCCCTAAGCCTCCTTGAGTAGCCCAATGGTTTCGGTACTCGTTTTGTTTAGCTTTACGCAAAATTTGATCGAATAACGTTGCTCCAACGATCGCTGCATTTTCGCCACTGCAAAATCCTCACAAGCTTTTAAAACAGCTTTCACGCGCGGAGCGATGTTGACTGCACCGCTGTTGCCAGCGAACTGGGACCGGTTTCTAGTGGAAGGATCATTTCCAACGATCATTTTCCCCCACCAGCCGATTCGGTTGATCGCTTGGCAGACGCTCCACGCGGGAAGGCTCATTACTTTTCCATCAAACCCTATTGAAAAATTTAAAAAAATCTAATATTTTTATAAAAAAATATTTAGTTTTTTGTTATGTAACTAGGCAATTCCAGAGTTTAGTCTAGCACTGATGCGTGAGATTATCGCGCCATCCATCCCAGGTTTGTGTTCACGATTTTGAGTTCTACGGTTACTGGATCGAATGCCCAACATTTTGAATGGTGTTCAATGAGGTTACAAAAAAATGGCAAAAGCAAATAGACGACTTTTAGTTGAAAAAAATCTAAGCACTGGGACTGAAATTATAGAAAAATTAGGTAAGGCAAAATGGAAATAGTACTGAATTTTTTTTTTTTTTTTTTGTAAGGAGAACGGTTTAAATCGGTTAGGGGACTAGCTGATATTTGTGAATTATATAGACAGCTGCAGTACACAAAGAGACAAGCAAGCGTAAAGGTCAAGATGAAGATTTCCATCACTCAAAATCATATTTTTCTATTAAAAAAGTTATTGAAAAACAAAATTGGATTATTAATTTTGCGCCCCTTGTACTTTAATGCTAAATTAGACCAAAATAAATATGAACAAACTTACAAAATCATTTCTCTACCTTGGAATAGTTATAAAAGTGTAAGAGTTAAAGGTTTTTTATACCAAAATGTCTCTGTTCAACAATTTCACGTACATAGATTAACAAAATCAAGGCGCATAACACAAATTGGAGCAGGATATCGGCAAAGCCTCTTACAAAGGATTTGCGCGGTAAGTATAATATACTTATACACTCATGGTTACACAAACCCTATGGTCAGAAAATACCGGGAATGTTTAAATATAACAAAACAGAGTTAAATTTCAGGCAAATTTATTTTATCTCCTTCAAAATATGACCAGTCTGAAGCAACACACATGTGCCAACGTTTAACCCAGTACTCCATACTCCCCTGGTAGGCCGGCGAAGGGATCGTCTCTTTCGTCGTATTCTCTTTGAACTCCTCTATCGACCGGAGTCTCCTTCCACGAAGTGGTGACTTCAACTTGGGGAAACAAAAAGAAGTCGCACGGGGCCATATCAGGTGAATACTGTGCTTGTACAATGGTATTTACTTGGTATTTGGGCAAATAATACAGCACAATTTGGGCTCGGTGCGATGGCACGTTATCATCATGCAAAATCCAAGAATTGTTGGCCCACATTTCCGTCCGTTTGTGTCGTACAGCATCTCTCAAAGACTTCAAAACGGATAAATAGTGACAGATGTGTGTTTTACAGTCCTACCAACATAAGAAAAAATATGGACCGGTTCCCACGTGTGCGGTTCATTTAAATTAAACATTTCCGGTACTTTTTGTTCATAGGGTATATACTCTAGGCTGGTGCCCTCAGCAGAAAACAATTGTCAAAAAACAACTATATTTTGTAGCCACTTGTGACTTGCACCGTATTGTACTAAAATTTAATGAACTATTTAACTACATAACAAAAAATTGTCTAAAGCATCTGATTAAAAAGTTTTAACTTTTTGTGAAAATTTACAGAATTTCTTAATTTTCGCACAAAATTTAAAAGAACGATTTACTTGGTTTTTGTTGTATAAGTTAAACTTTAATAAAAAAAAATTATAGACTCTAAATAAACCAAAACAGAATAGCCAAAACTGGTCAAAATGACACGCTCTTATTCGTTCCCACGGCAGTCGGTTCTACGTAACCGGAACGACCCGAATTTATATCCGGACAAGGACTGTCACTTCAACAGCATTGCCTTGAAATGTGTGGGGAACACGAATGATAGAATACACGATTGCTCCTCCGGAATTCGCCGTGTCGTAAGAGCCTATCAGTAAACAAGCAAAAGGAAGGGGAATTACTTGTTTGTGAAGAAGAAGAGTAGGCGAAACCAATGGAAACACACAAGAAATTCTACGCACACACATATACTTTCTTGCCAAGGTGTCTTACGCCTAAAAACGCAAACAAACTGCATCTGGAGGATTTAATATTAATGTATGCTTTCATAATTTAACACACAGCCCTTCGTTTTCATTAGTTTGATTAGTTTAAATCTTACAAATCAGAATACTACCAAGCCATTCACTGAATTCTCACAAATATGTAATTTCTCCTACTTGTGTTTGTTTTGTTCGTTTACTTTGTATCGCGAAGGTTGTCACAATGTTTATGCTGCAACAAAAGCAACAATGTCACAATGCCCGATTTGTCACAATGTTTATGCTGCAACAAAAGCAACAATAACGCACACCTATTTGATTGGCTATGAGTGTGCATATATGTAATATACATATATAAATCTTCGCAGGGATTAGTTTGCACTTTGTCTGAAATGTTAAGAAATCAAAAGACTGGATATTAATTGTAATCATAAGTTTTGTTTTTATTAAATACTTGACAATGACACGCATTTACAAGTATTATTAAGATTGTTTCAAATATGTGTTACATTTTGCATTATTAATTTACCTCAAACTTGACTTACACTTATATAATATAAATCAACTTAACTACAATACATTAAACAAAAAAATAAACGTACACATTATGGACAAAACAAAATATTACAGCGTTATAATTAAGTGGGGGTAAGAAGTAAAATTACCATATAACGGCAATATACCGCAATCTACAAGTAAATACATACATATATTTATATTTTAAGATCATTTAAGGTATACGTTAAAAGAATTGGCAATTACTAAATTTATAAGGAAATCGTAATTAATATTCTATGTATATGTATGTAAGTATGTATATACGCATATGTCATATGCAAATCATTTAGACACGGAAATCACAAGTGTACTGAAATGGCAACAGTACAGTGACAAGCTAATCTTAGTTTTATACGAATAATACAGAAGAATTGCACCAAGGTGTTAGGTCTAGAAGCTAAGATTACAAAACAAACAAAAAAAACCATATGTACATTAGCCAAGGTACATACAAATTTTGTGAAAATAATTATTATAATAAAAATAAAATTAAATGAGTAAAATAAGTTCGGGCATACACATATTACTAAAGCGTACAGTACACAAAGCTATTGAGGGTTGTTAGGAAAAGATTAAAATTTCAAAACAAATTTCCATTTCATGTTATAAATAGTGCATTGCAGTGAATTGTTTTCTTATTATTTTCCTCTATTAAATGATGCGAGCAAACAGCAAACATTTCTTGCTAAAATTCATTTGTTTTACTGTTTTTAAATCAATCTGTGTTTGTAAAATAAGATGGTGTTTTTGTTTTTTATTTCTTGTTTATTGCACTTTCAACAAACACAGAATGGAATGTTTCGCTGCGTCGTTTCCAAAGCGGTTTGCATCATTTTTAACAGTATTTTCAGTATAATCATTTTACATAATAATATTTTTAGATATTTTTACATGATTTGTTATAATGCCTGATTTCTATTTTAATTTGTGTTTTTTTTTGTTTGCATGTACAATAATTACTTTAATATATATATTTTTTTATGAAAAGCCAAAACATAAAAAATAAAGATTTATGCAAAACAAAAATCTGAAGCCACAGTTTAAAGCGCCAAATTCATATTGGATAATGATAAAAAATATTTAAGAGCTTATTAAATTAAAACTAAATTTCCATGCAAATTTACCACTTATAATTTTCGTTTTGGATTTACAGGTTATGTACTAAAAAATGTCTTTTCATTCAATGTAGTCTAAACATTCATACAATTATCGCATTTCAAGTATTCTATTTTATTATTCTCGAAAATTTAGTCACTTTTTCTATTTTACGTCGTATTCATGCTCGTATTTTTTATATTTTTTTGCAGAAAGGTATACGTGTATGTATGTATGTATATGTGTATGGGGTATGTGTCTAATGCAACCTTAAGTTCCAAAAGGTTACTTACGCTTTATTATATGTGTATATGTATGTATGTATGTATGTATATGTATTTTGTTTTTGCATCTCTTGCTGTTATTGGCTTGTCAAGATAAAGTTATGTTATGTTATAATAACTAAAATATATATTTAAATTTAAAATACGGTATTTCTTTCTTTACGTTTACGTATACGCCTACGCACATTCACGTTCACAAACTGGTTTCAGCTCAAACGTCTCACTTTGCCCGAGCGGCAATTTCCCAATTGGTGTTGTTTGTGGCTATTACTTTGTTTTGTTGATTTTTGTTTTTGTTTGTTTGCAATTTATAGCTGTTTAGTTAATATTTAATATATATAATTAATTGCGGATGCGCGTTTACGTTTGAACTTTACGCGTCGACGTATTTTTTTCACAGACAATTTACTCTCAGTGTATATTTGCGTAATTTGTTGTTGTAGTTCCATTCTAAGTACCAGCAATGAGTTTGTCAATGCAGCGAACAGCTTATATTTATACCGGTCGGCAGCGGCAAACGACTTCCACTAGACTGAATCGTCTGTAAGAAAATTAGTAAGAGAAGGAGAAGTAAGTAAAATAGAAATCAGAAACTCAAAAAAAAATTGGTTGTAAAAATAAATAGTTTATAAGCAAATTAATTTATTGACATTTTTGGCTGCAATATTAATGTACAGTAAAAGCTCTCTGCCATGAAAAAGCTCCTCATAAAAAATATCTACCGTTCGGAGTCGGCTTAAAACTGTAGGTCCCTCCATTTGTGGAACAACATCAAGACGCACGCCACAAATAGGTGGAGGAGCTCGGCCAAACACCTAACAGAAGTGCACGTGCCAATTATTGATTTATTTTTAAAATGCTTTCAAAATTATTAAACAGTTAATTCTGTGAGCGTCTTCTTTGTTTCGCTTTACTAAAATTCAAACAAATTCTCACCAAACGCTTCAATATCGAAACGCAGTTGATTATAAGTACAAGGTGCACGCGCTCCATTGCTTTTCTGTTTGTACACTGTAGCTGTCTAGTTCATACATAAGTGTTAAATATGATTGACGTACAAAAATTATAAATCTTACGATGGGATGATTAATTTTGTATGTTGTATATATTATGGTAATAGATTTTTTCAACATGTCACTTTCCGCCGAAGTTTTCATTGAAGACTGAAATTAACTTTCATTACGCCTATCCTTAAAAGCGGCAATAAAAATAATAATGAAAATTATAGGCCGATTTCCACACTATCTACAGTTTCGAAATTATTTGAGTATATAGTCAAAGACAAAATATACTTTGCTGTTAAACATTTGTTATGTCCCAATCAACATGGGTTTATTCCGGGCAGATCTACATTAACGAATTTAGCTATCTTTACGGAGGACTGTTTGGAAACATTTCAAAGAGATTTCCAAATGGATGCGATCTATACAGATTTCTCTAACACTTTTGATAGGGTATCTCACTCAATATTAATAGCTAAACTTGAGCGTTTCGGCTTTCACTCTCAATTTCTTAAGTGGTTGATTTCCTATCTCAATAATAGGCACTGTGTCGTTCGACTTGATAATGTACCGCCTTATTCTTTTATTGCTTCGTCTGGTGTTCCCCAAAGTAGTGTCCTAGGCCCGCTTCTATTTGTCCTCTTCGTTAACGATATTTCTTCTTGTTATAACGGGTGATCAATTAAGAGGAGTTTTTTTCATTTGCGTTTTTTTTACAGATCGCGCGCGAGTTGTGGCAAACTGTCATCGTGGATTTGTTGAACAGCGTTTGGCATTTCATCATGGAAAGACTCACACCGCAACAACGTCTACAAATTGTTCAACTGTATTATGAAAATCAGCGTTCTGTGACAAATGTTTTTCGTGCGCTTAGACCGCATTATGGTCAACATAATCGGCCTGCCTTAAACACTATTCGACATACCAACAACAAATTTGAATCCGAATATTCATTGGAGGATAATTCTCGACCGAATAGACCACGTCCAGCAAGAAGCATTGAGAATATAGCGGCAGTAGCAGAGAGTGTACGTGAAAACCGCGATGAATCGATTCGGCACCGTTCTCAGCAACTTGGACTGTCGTATGGAACAACTTGATCAATTTTACGGAAGGATCTTCATTTAAAAGCATACAAAATACAGCTCGTACAAGAACTAAAGCCAAATGACCTTCCTGCACGTCACCGTTTTGCTGATTGGGCTCTTGAAAAGATTGAAGAAGATCCGCTGTTTTCGAGCAAAATTTTGTTCAGCGATGAGGCGCATTTCTGGCTCAATGGTTACGTCAATAAGCAAAATTGCCGTATTTGTGATGAAGAGCAACCAGAACAGGTTCAAGAGCTACCTTTACACCCAGAGAAAACAACGGTCTGGTGTGGTTTATGGGATGGTGGAATCATCGGTCCATATTTTTTCAAAAATGATGATGGCCGCAACTTAACTGTGAATGGTGCTCGCTACCGTACCATGATATCGGACTTTTTGCTACCTGGAATTGAATCTAATGATCTCTACGACATTTGGTTTCAACAAGACGGAGCCACTTGCCATACAGCTCGTGAAACAATGACTTTATTGAGAAGTCATTTCGAAGAGCAGCTGATTTCACGTTTAGGACCTGTGAGTTGGCCACCAAGATCTTGTGATATCACACCTTTGGACTTTTTTCTTTGGGGATTCGTGAAGTCCAAGGTCTATGCTGATAAACCAGCTACGATTGAAGCTCTGGAAGCCAACATTACGCGTGTTATTCACGACATACCAGTCGAAATGCTCGAACGAGTGATTGAAAATTGGACCTTCAGAATGGACCACCTTAAGCGTAGTTGCGGCCAACATTTGAATGAAGTCATATTCAAAAAGTAAATGTCAAAGAATGTCCTTTCAAATGATAAATAAAGGTTTTGAACATAATTTACATTTTTGTTTTTTTTTTTAACTATTGAAAAAAGCACCTCATGATTGATCACCCGTTACATTGTGTAGTTTTCTTCTATACGCGGATGATCTAAAAATCTATTATGAAATTAAATGTCCAAAAGATTCATCCATTCTCCAGTGTGAGTTGAATAAATTATATAGTTGGTGTGTGCGTAACCTTTTGTTCCTAAACATTAATAAATGTCACTATACTTCGTATTCGACAGTTTTTTTTAAGTTGTTCCAACAGCTTACTACATCTCGAAGTCGCCGCGAAAGTCAAT
Source organism: Anastrepha obliqua (assembly GCF_027943255.1). Lineage (NCBI taxonomy): Eukaryota > Metazoa > Arthropoda > Insecta > Diptera > Tephritidae > Anastrepha > Anastrepha obliqua. The sequence continues at coordinate 58,112,660 of NC_072895.1, forward strand.
TAGTGAATTAAAGGACCTGGGTGTTTATTTTCACTCCAAGCTCAACTTTACCACCCATATAAACTTTATTCTTTGTAAATAGTTCACAATGTTAGCCTTTTTTCGTCGAAATAGTTCTTCGTTTTCTGATCCCTATCCTCTCAAACTGTTGTAGTCGTCCTTAGTTCGGTCCAGACTAGAATACGCGGTATTCCTTTGGAGACCGTTTCATGCAGTCTATATTTATAGATTTGAGTCTGTTCAGAGAGCTTTTGTGCGTTTTGCTTTGCGCTCGTTGATCCCATTCCGTCTTATCGGTATCCTTGCTTATTATATTAATAAATCTAATGTCCTTAGAGTCTAGGCGTGTTCTGTTATCGATGTATTTTGTATCGGTATCTGCTCAATAAAATTAATTTTAATGTTCCCTCCCGCAATTTCCGTTGTAATGAACTCTTTTTATGGGTATTGCTAAAACTGTTTATGGAATTAATCCTCCTTTTAGAAGGACGCTAGCTGAATTTAATGCATTTTCTTCTTCCTTAGTCTTTGATTTCTCTTATTCTAAGTTTATTTTTAAGAAGTTACTTATCAGAGTCTTGTCATAAGGTCTTAATTTGTATCTACCTATGCAATAGTCTGTAAGCCTCTTGTTTGTTGATTTAATGAATAAATAAAAAAACAAATAGATCGTAACACAATCCATTTTTATTGTTGCTGGACTAGCAAAATTATTACCGATAAAAATTGGAAGAATAGTGCTGGTGTGACCGTCGTTGGCCGGATATAAATCCAGAGCGTTCCGGTAACGTGGAACCAACTATCGTGGGATGAAAAAATTTTCAGTTAAAAACAATCATCACATCTTGGCTTCTACCCTCACCTTCGATAACTTTTCTTTTCATTTTAATATTATTTTTATTATTTTTCAATTAAATATTGTCAAATCAAACACAGATAGGAATCTGAACAAATTTCAAAGAACTATTGAGAAACCTGCAGAACACCTTGCTGATCTAAGAGTTTCTGCTTGATACCAAATATAGCAATATTTGGAACCACCAGTGCTTAGGCATACTATCATACAGCAAGTCCTATGTACAACACACATCGCAATGCGAACAAAAGCTAGTGTCCTGTATTGGTTCCTTCGAATATTGCCCTCATAAACCTTTTGTTTATAAAAAAACTCAACTGTATTATCATTTTAAGTTCCCAAGCTCTTAAAAAAACTCCTACATATAGTAGTTATCTATAAGCAAAAATCCTACTCGTAACCCTTGCGCCACAATAGACATCTCTCTCTGGGCTTAACCCGTCGAAACAGCACGCTTCCTGGGCCTATCGTTAGATGAGCGAGCCGATGACTATCGGTGACTACACCGCACCTTACAACTTATTGGCGATTAAATTTTAATTCAAACTCACCATGATACCACCATTTAGTCTTTTTTGGATTCTTATTGCAGGTCTTCACGTAGAGTGTGTTATCTGGTGGACGTTTCTTTTCGCGACAACTACTTAGCATCGATGCTATGCTCAGACAGACGGATTGTACTGAAAGCGCTGGCGACCAATCCTCTGTCAATATAGAAAGGCAGATATGTCCATTGGAGTAGACGTGCGGATGTACGGGTATATTATTACCAATAAACGTTACCTGAAATAGTAAAAAGCAAATCATGTAACTGAATATATAAACATGTGTAATCGTGACATGAACTTACCTCTGGCGAATCAAAGGGGTATTTATTGTTGAATTTGAATAGCAGCTGAAAATTTTCACCCTCGTACAGTGTACCTTCGAAACCAGCAATATTTATTTTCCACCTAAGAGAGACAAAAAAAAATAAACACAAGAAAATTATGTAAGTATTTTTTGGTTTTTAAATTGGTCTTTTGCAACTCACTCTGATAAGTTTTGTCCTATACTATCGGTATCAACGGTAACGCCCGGTGGCGGTTCCTTTATCAGCGACATCAACTCTTTGTGTAGTCTTCTCTGTAAGTAGAAAGGAGATAGAACAAAGACAAGCGATTAAAATAACGACAAAAATAAATGCACCTTCACTGTTGATCACAAAGGCATAAAAATTGCAAATATTTTCTATAGCGAAAACTGATAATAATATGACAGTGCAAATATTTGCTTTGAAGTTCGCGCATTTAACCTTCAGTTACCTGATATGACCGACAGGAAGTTATGGCCTTTGATCACTTTAATATAAAAGGATTTGGAAGCAGATATTTGTCGAACGATCGTATCGCCGAAGTGAATTAAACATTTAATTGACAAATCTAATCTTATCGCTGAAATTATTTATACCTAACAAAAATTGTAAAAAGCTTTAAATGTAAGCAATAAAAAGAAAGGAACAATTTATTTATTATTTTCTTGATTTATTTGCAAATTAGCGCTGGAGAAGCGTTAAGTTAAAAAACCCTCCAAAACTCTGAGCACTAGGACAGCTATGCAGCATATTGGTTGGCAATAGGTTTTCTACTAAGGAAAGGAAACCTTCGTAGATCATTATGGAGCAGATGTCATACGTTTACGGGACTCTCGACCAGGCAAAAGAATAATTTATAAGTGGCCTTGTATATGTAAAAAAGGCGATCAGCGCCCAGGCCGGCCCATTGATGAGACGATATTGCTACAAAAAAATAAAAAATAAAACCTCTTCTAGATGATGCACCTTTGTGTCATCATTTATCCAAAATAGAAAGTATGTAAGTGAATCACTTTACTCTGAGGGAGCTCTGCTCAAAATGTGGCCGTGTATTATCTTCTTGCAAACATTTATATCTTACCAAGGTATGTTACTTGTACATCGCATAGCCAGACAATTTATGGGGAACGTCTTATGATCTTACAACAACAACAAAGACAGCTACAACAATTAAATTTTATTAGCTGGAACCCATCACATAGGAGGGCCAGATTTTTCTGGCTCTTGATGAAAAGAAATTTGAGTCCAACAATCTACATACATTTCTGAATTTGGACCGCCTCTCCTCTCCATAAATCCAGTGGCCGGTGTAATTTTATTTTTATTTTTTCTATTTATTTGGCCTCTAAATTGTAAAATTCTGTTTAAATTACTCTTAACTGTCATCTTTGCTTATAGATTTCGACATTTTAGGGGCCAAAAGCAAACAAATATTATATAATACATTGCTCTTGTTATTTTTGTCCTGTTTAATGTGCCTTGGTTTACATTGCAAAAGGAAAAGCTTCCACTTCAACTACTTTCATCGCAACCGTAAAGAGAAATATGAAATATCATATCATTGCTGAATATAACGTCTGCCACTGCACCCCTCTGGCTAAGACGCCTTACTACGCCTTACTGTTATCTCCGAAAGTGATTTCAAATTGACAAAAAAATACTTTTTTCTGGTTTCAATTAAAAAATTTTAATGATAGGCATCGAGAAGCAGCAAATTATCCATTCTTAGCTTTTCAAGTTCGCTTTTGTCTGTTTTACGTCGATAAGGGGTTTAATATGAAACAGTCCATACAAACAAAAAAAAAATCACTAAGAATAATCGCTATTGAATTTAATTTTTTCATTATTCTACTTTTATTTTATTGCTATTATTAATCATCGTTCTTGAATTAAAAAGACTCCGATGTTCAGCAAAAAATTTGTTGTTTGTAATTTATAACAAAGTAATGAAAAAAAACAGTAATTTTTCCTAAAAAATGGAAAAATTTCTCTGGTTTCTACAAAAGCAAATTTAAATCAAAACAATTGTTTTTTCCTTCTCGTAACGCAAAAGAAACCAAAATTTGACATTCAGAAGCCAGACCCAAGAATCGTGTCGACCGATGTAATATTCTAAACTTCATTAAAGCGAAAAAAGGGGGCTAAGTGCGCCTCTACTCATAATAACTACCTAACATTTATGGGCAGAACTTGGGAAATTTTTGCAGCAGTAAATTTGTGAAATTCTCACTTATTTCGAAACAGTAAGGGTTACATGTACAAAGTTTTATTAAGCGAAACACAAATAGTGAAAAAGTAGGGGGAAATAACAATCTGATAAAAGTAAGTTATTTACATATGTGCATACATACAAACATATATGGCATTTGACGCAAATACGTCAATTAGATTTTATAGAGTCCAATTTTCGATAAGATAAGTTTTTTTTTTTTGGCACTGCATTAACCCTGCGGTGGGCACTCACTATAAACGTTTTAGTTGAACCACCTACGTACCGAAGGGACAAACCGTAGAGGAAAAAGGGTAATAATTAAATATTAGAATGGGTATTTTGTGAATATGTTTGTGTGAATAGTAAGTTTATGAGGCTGGAGGTAGGTGTAAGCTGCAAAAAGAGGAAAAAACAAAAAGCATGCAAGGAAACACGTATTACTCATCGACTTCAATTGTGTCATGTGATAATATGCAGTATCGTTGCAAAATGGTGGTGAAAATTAAGCCAATGCCAGTTGTTAGTGCAGCTGTGTCGGTTGGCCATCGATGTTCTGACATCGATATCGATGACATCTTTTATGACATCATTGGCCGGAAAATCGGAAGACTAAATGTTTTCCATACATCGGCAAGCACAAAGCTTACTTTCCACTTGAGACTTTTCCTCACTTTAGGTAGTTTTGTTGGGTTGACCCGATTGTAAGAATCACACAAGACCGTTGCTTTTCTTTTCATTTCTATTAACAAATATTATTGAAGCCATTTTTCTCGAAAAAATTTCAATTGAAATGGGGGTAGGTGAAATGGTTTAAGTGCCAGTCTGGAACTACTCAAGTAGCACTAAAGCGCCGCTTTGATATCATTATGAGACCCCCAACAGGCAGATATCTATAGCCAGCCAGAGCTGTTGATATAATGGAAAATATTGATAGGATTTAGGTTGGCGCACTGCCCCGAGCTATCGAAGAAAGAAGCTCTCAAGGGGCACCAAGGAGTGATCTTAATTGTCCAGCTGCCAAACCCAGGCATTTATAGAGAAAGGCCCCCACAGCTTCTGCAGTGGCGGCTAAATGCTAACCCTAGCTTTTCCGCGTGTGTGCCGATCGCCCAGTGACCGGTAAACACAGCTACGAGTTTGGAAATTGAATGACGAGGAGTCCGAAGGGCTTTCTGAGTCCTCCGCATATTGTAATGCGGCCAAAGGGTTTTCGAAATAGCACATGAGGAAATGGAGTTCATCTTTTCTGTGCATTCCTGAGAAATAATTTGTGCAGTTCCCCTTTAACAACTGTCAGGGTGGTGCCGATGACCGGGTAGGAGGTCTCTGAGGCCGATTCAGTCCCCTTCCTGGCAAGCTCATCAGCAATGTCATTTCCCTCTATGTTCCTATGTCCTGGATCACAGATCAGAGAAATGTTACCTGCACACGGCTTGACTATCGGAGAAAATTTTAATATCTCCCTCGCTCCCGCGTTTCCTAAGCATTTTGGAGGCCTGCAGGATCGCAAAGACTTCTGCTTGAAAAACACTAGCAGTGCTCGGCAGTTTAAAGGAGATAGATAAATTGGTTGATTTAGAGAAAATCCCTGCTCCGACTCACGATTCCATCTTGGAACCGTCAGTAAAGACAGAGGTGCAAGCTTCGGTGCAGATTTTCAACTCGATCCAATCCTGCCTATTTGGAAAGATTGCCCTGGCACGACCCTCAAACTTTAGTTTGCGGATAGAGAGACCTGTTCGAAGTTCAGAGTAATACGGTGTTAACTGCCTGAAAATTATACCACTTCCCTTGAGAGATTGCCTCCAGAGGTCAACCTCCTTTAACCTAATTGCTCTTTGGAAATGGAACACTTAAGACTAGTGTTGAGAGGAGGGATTTATATAGAAACTTACGGTTTTGTTGCTAAATAATTTGTTATTATTAAAAATAATAATTATTTCACAAAATCGAAATTTTTTTCTTCACTCATCTTATAGTAAATCATTTCAAGAATGTTGTGTCAAAATTTTAAGTGGATCGGAGCAGAACTCTCAAAGTTATAGCCTTTGTAGGCACTCTACCTCGAATGCGGAGCATCGATAATTTCTCAGAGTCATTTTTCCAAACGCGTTTTTCCCGAAACGACTTCTTAAAAGTCGGTGCCAATCACAACTCCGAAACTATTCAACCGATTCTTTTCAAATTTGGCACACGTTTTCTAAATCAAAAATACCTCCCCCCTACACTGTTTTTTTTTATTTTTTGTTTTTTAAGGTTGTTTTTCACTTACAAATATGGCGAAATTTTTCGCCAAAAATGCTCCTTTTACGTTTTTTTGCCACCAAAACTACAAAACTGAAAAAAAAAAATTTTTATTAATGTAGGGGGGAGCATTACGTCATACTTTAACTGAAAAATTCGACTTTTTTAGTTTCAGATGATTCTACGACGAATGCCGATTGGCACCGCAGAGCACCTCTCGAAAAACATATCTCCAAAAAAACTCTGTCATGGGCTTATTTGTCAATATTTTATTATTAATATTTTTTAAAAACTTATTGAAAAGATGTACAATAACATGTAACTGATTTTATTAAAGTATCTTAAGCCATATTTCTGTAAAAAATTCACAAAAAAAGTGTTTTTTTTTTTAGTGCTAAACCCTACCTCCCCCTTAAAAAATATATTTGGACAATTATGAAGAGTGCGATGCTGTTGGAAGTAAACTGCAAGGGGGCGCGTTCCTCCAAAAACTGTAAAGCATTAGAATTTATATTCTTAGGTAATAAGTTATTGATTAAATGGGCCATAGTTTTAGCTTTGAGCTTATGTTCGAAAAATAAAATTCATTTTCACAAAATAACTCGCTGTGAACATTTACTTATTTGATGCGCGTACACAATAAATTCGGAAAAAAGGCATGCATTGGCGTTGGGCATGGCTGCTATAGAACATTGGCAATATTTCTGTAAGGAAATGACTTAATCAGTTTTTATAGGTAATATAGCTTTCTATCTGTAATAAAAATTTGGAAACTTTGACCCACTACAGAAGTAAGCCACTCATTATGTACATATTTTCAGAATTATATGGCCGCTTTTCTGGTTCAAATATACAATTATACCAAGGCGTAATTATTAAACGTGGTGTAGGTAAATCAGCTGATTTGTTTTTTTACTTTCGCTGTGTCCATGTAGCTGTCAGCACAGAATAAAGCAAGGCGAATTAATTTTTTGTTTTCTACTTCGCCGATACCTTGCCGTGACAATCAAACGTACAAAATATTGTTGTTGGTCTAGTGTCACCACTTTCAATAAATGCGCCTTCAATTATACGGTGTAATTTAAATTTCTTCTTTGTAGAAAGTGTGAGCTGAGGATGTCATGGAATACGAATTCAGTAGTTTATCATTAGCTCTGACAAAAATTTAATCAAAATTCAAATTAGTCTGGCTAGTCTACCAGGTGCCCACAGAAGAGTTAAGTACAAGTAGTAATCACAAAAATAAGCATAGTGCAAATAAACACATACTATATATGAAGTGTCTGTTTGTATAGAATATTTACTTTCGTGGGCGATATAATTCAATTTGAAAACATGTAATTAATAAATGCAATGTAAATAGAGAGTATTATTGTTTTAAGATATTCTCAAAAACAAAAATAATTGATGACTGCTTAGTCAGAAAACTTTATTATCAGAGAATAAATGATAAGATAGTGGAAATTTATTTATTTGTTAAATGAATTGGCTACAACAATGCCCACTAGAAGAATGTAAGTGGTATTGAATGAAGGACAAGGAAATGGAAACGGTTTATGTGTCAGTACTGAGATACAAAACGATGTATGTACATATGTATAAGTACAATATGTATATGTAATTTAATTTTTAGTTAAAAAATATAGTATTTTTATAAGAAAAATACAAACAACTTAAAAATAGATAAAAACAAATATTAGATAATAGGACTATGGTTAAGTTCGTGCGGTTTTTTTTCGAAATTTGAAACTTTATTGACGTAAAATGGTTACAAATTTAATATTCAAAGTATTGTCCATCGCTTGCTACTACTTTTTCCCATCTTTCTGGCAATTCACGGATTCCCTTTGTGAAAAATTCGGTCGGTTTTGCCGCAATCCACGAATCGATCCATTTTTTGACTTCATCGTAATTACGGAAGTGCTGGTCAGCCAGGCCATGTTGCATCGATCGGAAGAGATAGTAATCGGATGGCGCAAGGTCTGGACTATACGGCGGGTGGGGTAGGACATCCCATTTGAGCGTTTCTAAGTATGTTTTGACCACTTGTGCAACATGTGGCCGAGCATTGTCATGTTGCAAAATAACTTTGTCGTGTCTATCGGCGTATTGCGGCCGTTTTTCTCGCAGTGTTCGGCTCAAACGCATCAATTGTCGTCGGTAGACATCCCCCGTAATCGTTTCATTCGGTTTCAGTAGCTCATAATACACAACACCCAGCTGGTCCCACCAGATACACAGCATAACCTTCAGGCCATGAATATTCTGCGCCGACGTCGATGTTGAAGCATGGCCAGGGTATCCATACGTTGCCCGACGTTTTGGATTGTCGTAATGGACCCACTTTTCATCGCCAGTCACAATTCGATGCAAAAAACCCTTTCTTTTGTGCCGTTGAAGCAGTTGTTCGCATGCCATAAAACGGCGTTCAACGTCTCTTGGCTTCAATTCATACGGCACCCAATGGCCTACCTTTCGGATCATTCCCATGGCTTTTAAACGTTTGGAAATGGTTGATTGATCAACTCCCAAAGTTTTTGCAACCTCTTCTTGCGTTTGAGCCGGATCTTGATCGAGCAATTCCTCCAATTCGGTATCCATGAACTTTGGCGGCGCACCCTCGCGTTCTTCGTCTTCCAAGCCAAAATCACCACTTTTAAAGCGTGCAAACCACTTCTGGCACGTTCGCTCAGCTAGAGCATGCTCACCATAAACTTCCACCAAGATACGATGACTTTCGGCTGCTTTTTTCTTCATATTAAAAAATTCCCCGCAAAAACACATTATTTGGCACGAAATTCGACATTTTCAAGTGTGGTAAAAATATTGTTGTTTACGCTTCAAATAAAAAACTTATACTGACGTTTGTGCCTTACGACAGTAGCTCTCCAATGAATGTTTGGAAATGTGGATCGATGGAATAATAATCAAGTTACGCCATCTGTTGTAAAACCGCAAGGAACTTATTCATAGTCCTATTATCTTTAAAAAAATTTAAGAGTACTTATTTTTAGTTACTATACCTTCTACTCAAATATGACTTTTTCCTGTTTCCCAAGCTCAAGTTGCCGCTCCGTGGAAACCATTTTGAGGCAATTGAAGTCATAAAAGAGAATTCGAAGAACACACTCGAGCTTGACTTGTTTACAGTAGCACAGAAAACAAACTATGTGACATATCACGCTGAAATTGCCATGTAAGCTTATAACAGTCCTACCAAAAAACAAAAAAATTATTTTTGCCATATGTCATCCGCGGACCGTTTTATTGATAACGTCTCGTTCATATTTGAGCAGAAGATAAATAGCATTTGTGTCTCATTTCACTACTTTTATCTTACAAAACCAAAACCAGAACGAAGATAGCTTAGTCTTCGGAGAAACAGTTTTGTACTAAATTCCTCATTTCAAATTAGAAACCCACTTATGCGCAGATCGACACGAAAACTCAGTGATTCTGGAGACAGCTGAAGGACGAGACTTTGAAGGTGATACAGTTGAGCTTTTGAGTTTTCAGACGCAGTACTTTTCTATTTAAAATTTAAATTGATCTCACAAAAAAAATTCATAGGAACTAGATTTTTCAATTACTTATCTATGACTCTGATTGGGTCATACGCTGTGCTAAAGTGAACGTGCGTAGCCTCTCCCGATTCACGAAGATCATCAAATGATAGAAAGTTTTTTCCTAATAATGATAGTACCTTAACTCTTGGGCCACAGGATGTGGGCTAAGTTTAAACCCGCGTAGAACAGAACTTATGCTTTTTACCACCAGATATAAGGTACCAACTTTTACCCTACCAAATATCAACGGACAAACTCTGTCTTTATCAACCAGCGCAAAGTACTTAGGGGTAATTTTGGACTCCAAACTTAGCTGGAAGTTAAACGTCGAAGAACGGGTAAGGAAAGCAGAAATTGCTTTATATGCCTGTAAGCGTATGCTTGGAAGAAGATGGGGTCTTCAACCTAAGCATACATTATGGCTGTATAAGGCGGTTATACGACCCATTTTATCGTATGGTTCGGTAGTTTGGTGGAAAGGAGAGAGTACAGTTCCAAATTACTCGGCACAATACAAAGATCAGCCTGTGCAATAATGGTCAGTGCAATCAGATCATGTCCTGGAGAGGCTCTCAATGCATTGACATATGTTATTCCAATAGACCTACATATAAAGAAGACGGCAGCCATGAGTGCATTTAGGTTAAATGAAGCGGGTCGCTGAAAGAAAAAACGTATGATTACGCTAGTCTATTATTGCGACAAGCTCAGTTAATCTCGCTGAGGACTGACTACATCCCGATGGCAACATTCAATAATTTTGCCACTCTCATTCCATCTAAGGAAGAATGGAATATGGGACTCTCTCCAAACAACTTCGACTCTACAGTCTATACAGATGGCAGTAAAATGGATTGTGGTGTTGGAGCTGGTATATATTCTCATAGACTTGGAATTGGAAAATCTGTGCGTCTCCCTAATACCAGCAGCGTCTTCCAAGCGGAAGTACTAGCAATTGGGGAAGCCTGTAGGTTACTAATCGCAGATTTCTCTTTTAAGGGCAATATCGCTATTCTTTCGGATAGCCAAGCCGCAATCCAGGCGCTGGACGCGACTATAACAACCTCTAAAGTGGTGGAGCAAAGTAGGAATAGCCTCACCAACTTGAGTGAAAACCATAGAGTAATCTTAATTTGGGTCCCGGGACACCGGAACATAGAAGGTAACGAAAAAGCTGATGAACTGGCAAGAGGGGGATCTGCCATGAATAGCGCTCTTGCAGTACCAGTATTCACTCCACTAGGTGCGGTCAAGAACGCAATTTCCCTAAAATACCTTCGAATTGCAGATTGTAGATGGAGAGACCAGACGAAATGCAAAATCAGCAGAACGTTATGGCCCACCTACAACCTCAAGCAATCGTCGACATTAATAAACATGAAACGACGGGACACCTGTAGACTTACGGCAGTCATAACTGGCTTCAGGTCTATCGGAGAACAAGCCGCCAAAATGGGCATCCTTCACAACACATACTGTCACAGTTGTAAACAACCGGAGAAAAAAGAAACAATCTTCCATTTCCTCTGTGAATGCCCTGCCCTATAGAGGGACAGAATGTTAACCCTGGGCAAACCGCTGTTCGAGAGTCTCGAGCAACTGTCTGGCTTAGACGTCAACAACCTAATAAGGTTCCTAAACCGCACAGACTGGATATAGTCCTGCTGCAAATAACTGTTAAACAATTTGGTAACGAGGATGTGGCAACAAAATGGTGCGGAAGCGCTAGTTGGATTCTGGCTGAATCACCACTCTAACCAACCAACCCAACCAGATAGTACCTTCGGGAGCATTTCTGTCGTCGAAAGGGTCCTCACAAATATTTTACCTTTCAGAAATTGTAGACAATAATCCCTTTATTAGAAGGACAGCATCAAGATGCATACCAAAACACCTAAGAGGAGATATTTGCGACAATTATACACGCCCTGTACTCAAAAACTTGGGCTGTTTAAAAACGTAAGTTGCCAAGGTGTATTTTGTGGCAAATATTATTTATTAATCAATATATTCGCCTTCTGATACGGCATTTTCCACGCTTGTTTGATATTCACCTACTTATATTGGATTCAAAAACTTTCTAAAACATTACGCCATAAGTAGCTTTTATTTCTAAAAGTTTATTTTTTTGGCATAGAGGGTGAATATCAGTAACGATAACTCGTCATCAAGTCAATTTTAAATTAAATAAAAGTGTGATAATGCAACAAACGTGTTATGTAGATATAATGTATATATGTACAGTAGCGAACATAATGATTTTTTTTTTATTTTTTTTTTACTACTATTCATTCTTTAATTCAAACTTTCACGATTTATAAAAAATTTTGAAAAGTTTTACAGATTTTCTTCTATATATTTCAAACTTTTGAAACAACCTTCGTTGTATAGCCCATTGAATTTTGGCATAAAGTGCAAATTTTCATTAGCTAAAAAATCGAGTTGACTTAAAAAAAAAAATCGCTGACGGTTTTACGCAATAAAGCAAAAAAATCCATCAGAAAAAAAATTGTTAAAAATCCAACAGATTTTTTAGCCGCTTAACCCTGTAGTTTCATGAAACACATTTACGAAAATTTTCTAAAAAACAAAACTTCAAAATAAAAAGTTCAAAATTTTGATGAAAATTTATTAAATTTTTCCAAATTTCACATAAAGTTGAAAAATATGCAAAAAAAATAACAAATAAATTCTAACTCGAAGCACATCCTAAATATTGCAAAAAAACATAATTCACTCAGTTATGCTCGCCATTGTAAGTATTTAACAGTGACGGCATTGCATGAGTAATTTTCTATTAGCCATTCCGAGTTCTTAGGAATTCTAACAATATAGAAGATAGAGAAAAACATGTAAATAAAGCTAAGAGCTGTTGTAAATCAAATGTATTGTGGATATAAATATCTGCCACAGGGTATTTTTTTATTTTTACTGAAATATTTTACAGAACTATTACGCTTCCGGAAATCACTTAATAGAGATTCTAGCAAATTTGAACTTTGAATAATATTCTTACTTATTTTATTATCTTGTTTAAGAGATTTGATTCAAGAGGCATAGCTTCTTCTGTGGGACTAAAAGTTGTATATTTGAAAGTAAGTCTAAATGTCACATCATATTGCGAGAACTGTTTTCCAAAATTAAATTTAATAACAGAGCAGAAAATCAAACGCAACGTGTTACTTCAGAGGTTTATTATAAACGACTAGCTATAAAAATCTAAAAAATTCAAAAATCATATATTCGGATTGCCTTTGCAGTGCTTACTATGTGAGCTACTTTTTCAATAGTAGATAATAAATAATAGAGATTATTAAAATTTGTCGCTCGTTTACAAAAAGCGAAAATTTCTTAAATAATAAAATAAATTCTACCAGTTTTGGGTTGAGATTTTTTCCAATTTATGGTCTATGACTCATTTTCGATAGCTCTCACGAATGTGTCTGCCATTAAAAATAATAATTTTAAGTTGCAGGTTTAAGGTGCGGTGGCCTATCTTATTGATTCTAATGTACAAAGTGGCGCAAAACTAATCTTCCAATATTGTTTTTGAATAAAGTTTTTACTAAATAAAAAAAAATGATTTTGAATGATGGAAATCTTTATTTTGACCTTTACGCTTGCTTGTCTATTTTTATACTGCAGTTGTCTTGTTCACAAGTGCCAAGTATGATTGACATACAATGCCATTTACAAAAATTATAAACCTTCCGGTGGGGTGACTAATTTTGCTCCACTACCATGTATCTCATTACCAGCGGGGTCCTAATACGAAAATCTTTTAAAATTACAAGTTGATTTAACACTGACTAGTTTTTTCTACTATTTTTTGGGACTCTCTCCCCTTGACTAAGATGAACTGGTTTACGTTAGAGCAACAGGGCCACCATTGCAAACTTATTTTCAACCAGTAAGTCCAGTACAAAGAAGATGAGGCCAAAATAATGCAATTAAGGGTAAATGGGTAATGGGTTGGGGTCATAGAACAACTCATTTTGACGAACGGCGTATGTAGTCTAAAGATTATCTTTTCTGACAAGGCGCCCTTTCCTTTCAGGGATTATGTTGACAAACGAAATCACCACAATCAGAGAGTGGGGAACCTATATAAGATTTCCACGAAGTCAACACATCGCCAGGTAATGACAAGTTTGGTATGAATTTAGGTGTGGCACCATAATTAAGGATTGTTTTTTTATTGTTCAAAGTTGCTGCTACTAACGCATTTCAGTCAAAGGTGAGTGATAGAGTGCCAAAATGATCAACTTATAATAACCTTGTATTTAGACCAAACTTTTTAGGTATTATATGCAATTTTTTATACCGTACTAACGAATTCCTTAATAAAAATTGAGATCATGAAATTGTTACACTCAGTAAAGAAAAAAATTAGCAACGAAAATTATTTTGTGAAACAATTTTTTTATGAAACAAAAAGCTATTTTTAGTCGCTAGTCCCACGAAGCAATATTAAAATTTACAGGTGGGTTGTTGTTGTTGTAGCGGCATAAAAATTCCCTATAAATGTTTGAAGAATGCTGCTGGAGTGATGGTCCGTAGCCGGATATAAATCCGGGTCCTTCCAGTAACACAGAGCCGACGGTCGTAAGAACTTATAATATACAAGTTATGTTGTATAGTGTACGAAAAATCTGGGAATTATATTTCGTACTATATTCCAATGAAAATCAGCATTTTTTTAATTAATATATTATGACTTTTTCACATCTAACTAATTAAGAGAGCTGTACTAACCGAACCGATAATGTACTTCTAGCATTCAAGTGCCCTTTAAAGTTTTTCGTTTTATGAACTGCCTAACAGAGATGAATTCGCTAGTTAGGGTTGGCGAAAAAAGCACTATTTTGTTTAACTTTTGTCAAATAAAACAGTCATATGAATAAAAATCTCTGAACCGTTTCGTCATCTAACTAATAAAGTGAGTTTTATTAACCGAACCGATCAACTATTCCCAACTTTAAAGAGTCCTTGAATTTTTTTCAATTTCCAACTGCCTGACACAGATAATTTACTAGTTAACTGAACTATTGCAAAGTTGGAGTAAAATCTAATATTTTTTTTCAAGGCTGTAAACACCGTTGAGCCATGTTAAGCCTTTCTTCTATCGCCTATGTAATTAAATGTCACTTCACATCACTAAAAAGGCTCATACATGATACCAAAGCATGCTGGTGATTGTGCTGTCCAACTCGATCCACATACTCGTATTACATCAGCACCAGCACACTTGTACAATACAATATTCAATTTTTTGCAAAATTTGTACGGCAATTCTTCTAATGTCTATTGTCTATAGACAAGAAAAGCGTGCAAAGTTATGTTTACTGCTTAAAAAATTCTTCTTCAGTGAGCTAAATTAACAACACATGATACAAGCATGCTTAATCATAGAAATATCAAATTCGTTTTCATATTGCACGGACAACTGGCACAATCACACCACAGGCACCAACACGAGCAATCGTCTGACACAATCTCCTGATGAGGCTAGCTTGCTGGTGTTGTGTACGGGCCCTTTAACTATTAAGTATTTCGGCTCAACAGCTTAACAAACTTTTTTGAAACTAAAAATGTACTAATCGATCTGATAAAACGAGCTTTTATGTTGGAGAATAGTTGACAAAATGCCACCTAGATTAAAATTTTTAAAAAGCTATGCTTTACGAGCATAATATGCGAAAATCGAGTAATTAAGGTTCGTACTGTATTTCAATGAAACTAAATTTATACTAATAGGTCTATGAATAAGTTCGTGCGGTTTTTTTTCGAAATTTGAATTTCGGATCATTCCCATGGCTTTTAAACGTTTGAAAATGGTTGATTGATCAACTCCCAAAGTTTTTGCAACCTCTTCTTGCGTTTGAGCCGGATCTTGATCGAGCAATTCCTCCAATTCGGTATCCATGAACTTTGGCGGCGCGGCCAAAATCACCACTTTTAAAGCGTGCAAACCACTTCTGGCACGTTCGCTCAGCTAGAGCATGCTCACCATAAACTTCCACCAAGATACGATGACTTTCGGCTGCTTTTTTCTTCATATTAAAATAATGAAGAAGAATTCCCCGCAAAAACACATTTTTTGGCACGAAATTCGACATTTTCAAGTGTGGTAAAAATATTGTTGTTTACGCTTCAAATAAAAAACTTATACTGACGTTTGTGCCTTACGACAGTAGCTCTCCAATGAATGTTTGGAAATGTGGATCGATGGAATAATAATCAAGTTACGCCATCTGTTGTAAAACCGCACGAACTTATCCATAGACCTATTACATAATTTTTTATTATTTCATTATAATCTTGCAATTTAAATTTTATTTAAAAATATATTTCAATTTCAATCAATACTTGCCTCCCATCGTGTGTTGTCCAACACCAGCGGTTTACCGCATTTCGTGCGCGGTTCTTTGGTCACCTGCGGTTCACAGGTGATGATTTCCGATTTTGGCAACTTGTCTTTCTTGCTCTTGAATATTTTCAACATTTTGTCGTTGCGCACTTTATTATAGCACTTGCACAGTTTTTATGTATGTATGTTTCTGATTGCAGTACAAATTTTATTTATATATTTATTCGACTATGTCAAAGACGGCGCTGTAGATTGTCTACGTAATTCGTCTACACAAGTCTTATTCTTTTTATGCAATATTGCAACGCTGATGTAATTTTGTAAAAGTAGATCGAGAAAAAATATGTCACTTAGGTGGGCATTTCATTTAAATATATAATTCAATTAACTGTTAATTAAGGCGCAAACGCTGAGACACTAGTGGCTTGAATTTTAATTTCTACGACTTATATGTACATA
The DNA here is from genome assembly GCF_027943255.1 of Anastrepha obliqua. Lineage (NCBI taxonomy): Eukaryota > Metazoa > Arthropoda > Insecta > Diptera > Tephritidae > Anastrepha > Anastrepha obliqua. The sequence goes on from NC_072895.1 coordinate 58,129,220, forward strand.
TGCATGTAGTGAGCGTAACGACTTTAACCAGCTGACTGAGTAGCTGGGTGAATTTGTATGAGATAATAAATGTTTTGAATTTTTTTTCTTAGTTTTTATAAAACAATTAAGTCAATGCATAAGCAATTTAGCGGCATTTGAATTACAAATTTGATTTATTTTCTGCTACAATATATCGCACACACACAAACACACTCACAGCCAAACGCGCGCGCGATATCACAATTATTGCACAAATCTTGCAAATTGCAATTAATTTTCTTCTTTCGCCCCACAAACGGCGGACTGCGTCACACCAAGTTGCACTTAGCGTTGCGACAACGCCAGAGCGCTGCAGTATTTTTTTTTATATTTTCTTTTGTATTATTTAATTTTCTTTTTTTCAGTTATTTGGTAATATTTTACTTGCGGTTCGGCTTAAAATTACAGTTTAGTTAATTTTTGCACCAACAAATTATTATTTTTCTACTCCAACCTGTGTCTGGCTAAATTTAATATTTTTTTATTTACTATATTTCACTATAGTATTTTTATTGTTTTATCTCAAGAACGCTGTGAACGCTTCGACGTATAAAATACGAATATTCGTTTGCGACTCAGGAAAGTTGCTAACAACACCTGAGGTACGAAAAAAATGGAAAATAAAAAAGGAAAAAAGTAAGAGTAAAAAGCTAAACAAAATCAAACGGAATGAAATGAAAAAATAACGCTATCAGCAGTGCCAGCCAAAGCAATATAAACACGCTCGATTCATGTGGCTCAATTTTTGCAGCGATTGCAATTTGCCTTCCTGTGTGCTTTGTTGTATATTCCCTTTTTTATTGGTTTGTTTTCCACTGTTCCGTTTTACAATAATAAACTAAAAACATTGCTTGCGAATATGTATGTACATATGCAGGTATATGTGTATATGTATTTAAATTCAAAAATAATAATAAAAAGACCGATACATTTCACTTCGTATGAATTTATAAATGAGATTACAAATAGATTCTGATAACTTACAAATGGTTTTGAAAACAGTTTAGAAAAGTAAAAAGTGTAGCCTGAGCAAGGTTTTAAACTTCACGGTAGGTATATGAGAGCGTCATTTAGGTGACACTCCTTTGAAAAAGGCAATTCACTTGACGAGTTAGGCACTTGTCCATGCGTCGCTTAAGCGCTATATACGAAGTGCAGCTATCAAAAAGCGAGACTGACGCTGAAAACATTTTATTTTAATTTCATACAAGGTGGTGCAAAATTAAAAAACAAAAATAGATGCGCGATATTTTGTCCATTTTTGCGTACTTCTCGCTTGCTTTTTTAGTTTTCATTAATTAAAAAAAATAGTTCATTCTACAACAAATATCATAAAAATCGAAGTTTCAACCGTCGTACAAGGTTTGTAAAAATTCCACAAATGGCAGAAATACACTCAGAGGTTTGCAATTGCTCGCTGTCCCTCAGCTATTAACTCAGTTTTAAGTACTAGGTATTACGGGCACGACTTAAGATCCAAAATGTTTCATTTGGCTAAAAACTCTTTGTTGTTATAATAAACGATCCATATAAACGTTTAGGGAATGCTACTCGAGTGATAATCCATAGCCGGATATAAAACCGGGTCGTTCCAGTAAGGTAGAATGAACCATCGTGGGAACGTGGCTAAAAACTTTTTGGCATGCATTGCGGAATGAGCCAACGCATTGTCTGAGTGGACAGCCCATGGCTTATCCTCCCACAATTCGGCGTGCTTTTGCCTTATTTCTCTTACGGAGTTGATTAATAATTTGACCGCCTGACCCCCTATTCTTTCAATCCGCTTTTGATGTGAAGTGCCGACACTTACTCGATTATCTAGAAAACGCCTAAACCATTCAAAAACAAGTGCGCGTGTTTAGCATTCATTGTCACACACTTTAATGAATTATAAGTTTATTCACTCTATAAGTACACAATAGTTTTCCGGCTAAGCAAAAACAAAACAAAAACAGCTATACGCTATACTATAAACGAAGTATATTATTAACTTATTGCCTACTGCTTTGTTCAGAGGGCCGAGAGATGATGTATTCGAAAGAGAAGGTTTCACGCTGGCGTTTGACAACTGCGTTTTTTTTTTCTATAGCAACGTCGGTTTCGTTCAAATACAACTACAACTTTGTTTCAAAGCCACTGAATCTTTTGACATAAACATATCAGTCAGTATCATGGATTCGCAAAAATCACGTTTTAAAAAATAGCAAATTTATTGCTGTATTACCCGACCCGTGCGTTCATGGAGAAGAAGTTATGGGAAGCTAAAAAAATTTTAAATTTTCATCCAAATTCCAAAAAAACTTCTGGGTATGCAATTCAAAGTGGCGCAAAGTTTGCATTGAGGTTTGATAATTTTTTTGTTGACGATGTTATGCGTTATGAAGAAACTGCACAAGACTGCCAGCGAAAAACTTTTGGCAAAAAAACGCGACTTTTGAGCTACTTTAAACTAACACTTCATTATATTATATAAAAAATCAATGGGCTATAAAACTGCATAAGTAAAAATTCTGATTAAAAAGTTTAAACATTTTTTGATTTTTTAAATTTTGTGCAAAGTTTTAAATAAATAGTTAACTTTTCACTATGTGGCGCTGCTTTATTGTGAACACAGCTGTATGCGCAGATCATACCTAAGTATTCTAAGGCCGTCTTTTCACCTAACCAATGAAGTGAGCTTTACTTACTACATACATAATTTTTTAGTGCCCTATAACTATTTTCGTTTCCTCAAATACTTTTATAGCTTGCTTCTAATGCCGGCACGTTACATCTTGCTGCGGCTTTGAGCGATGCCAGATTTCTCGTCGTGCATAGGGTAGAAAAACTCCCCAATACAGTTAACCGTGCCTTGAACTTTTAAGTATTTAAATGCCTGACTAATGCAAGCCACGGAATTATCCGTTTGCTGCGAAATGCGTTTATTTCAAGCACCGGGGCATATTCCCGAAGAGAAAATAAAGCCTTTCGTGATTACTATCACTGATTCTAGCTGGTGCTATTAAATATTCTACATGGTTTAAACTCAAGGTTGGTACAAACATTATAAAGGGTTTTTCAGTAAGAGCGCTTCAACTTTTGAACTTTTTTGAATAAAACACAAACGGTTTGACTTTTTTAACTAATTTTTTTTTTATTATCGAGTTTGAACATATACATTTAAGTATGAAATTCGATTTCTTTTGCATGACCACCGCGTGCACGTTTTACGAAGTCCAATCGTTGAACCCAATTTTCGACCACTCTTTTGCACAAATCGGCCGAAATTCCAGCAATTTCGCGTTCAATATTGGCTCTGAGCTCACAAATCGTCGCCGGCTTATTACTGTAGACCAATGACTTCACATAACCCCAAAACGGGACGGTTTGTTAAATGGGCCGTAAAATGGCCGTAATGCTCTTAAAGTAGCAGCAACAGAACGATTATTTTCATAAAAAATTTGCACGATTTGCAATCGTTGCTCAAGTGTGTAGCGTTCCATGATGAAATGTATACTAATGAAGTTTACAAATGACAAGCGAAAAATAAAAAATATTGCGTCGTTCGCCCTCCCTATCGGAAAAAAGTTGAAGCGCACCTATTGAATAACCCTATATAACAATGTAATTATGTAACTTTGCTACAGTTTCCTTTTCTCAAGCGTTTTTTGCTTGGTGAGGTTTTAAGGAAAACTGCTATAAACGTAGTATGCCTTTGTGAGAAACCCTGTATCTTTTACACACAAATCCAAGTCTAAGATCAGATATGAAAAAAAAATTACAAATGTGTCGCACATGCATATCTACTTATGCTGCGTACTTATGTATGACTTTGAACCAATTCTTCAAACAAAAACATTTATTAGCTTTTCTACAACAGGTGTTTTTTTACTTATTTGAATTTTTTTTAGGTTATTATTATAATTAGCACCCATTACCAACTCCGCTAACAACAGTCAAAATTTTTTTTTTATTGTATTCACATATGTAAAGGTTGAGTTGGAAGCAATCATAGTTGCTAATTTATATTCACGCCACGATGGAAATTATTGGCGGCAATAATTATAATATCATAACCATTTTTTTACTACTTTAAGGTCAAGCAAGAAAAGGATTAACAAAAGTGTTCACCGTCAACTGTCAAAATATGCTTCTGTTTCAGGTCATGCTCGAAATGCCGTTACATAAGCCACCAGCTACCACCATAAGAAGACTTATCAAGCCAAGTGCCTGGCTCTGACACATGTTCATAAGTAGATCCAAGGCATGGTATTCGAGATATTTATGCCACAAGAAACCAGTATCTTGACGCATATATTTACGCCTAACTGTTGCAAATTTATTAAACAGCCGATTACGCTCTCTGTTTACCCATATTGCTCTCAGAGGTTACGCCTCAACAATAAATCATAATATGAATATGTTTCAATTATAGCCGAAAAACATATGGTAAAATCTGAGAGTCGAAAGAGAGAGGGTTGTGACAAGGGGTTGTTCACGAAAAAATCAACACAACCATCACTCATATTACTTGGCTGCCGTCTGAACAATAACTGGTTGGACGAGTGTGTGAATACGTATGAAATGAGCGGGCGAAATTCTGCCGGCGCGTCTCCGAGACGTGGCAGCCGAACCTTGAAATCTATCATCCTTGCAGAGCATAGGTTCTTAGAGCTTACCAAGAAAACTTAAATTGCAAAGAAAAATTATAAACAAAAACATTCCTATAGACTGCTTGACCCCTGTAAGTATTATTGCCGGGCAGACCAGAATGTATATTAGGAGTGTGAATCCCGAGATTCCGGGATCCACGTGTTTTTGATATTCAATACCCAATACTATTGACAAATAATCACAAAATTTTCAGAAAATTAATTTCTTACGAATCATAAAAAAAGGAGACAAAAAAATCGCCTTTTTAGCAAAAAAAAGCAACATTGAAAAGCACTTTGCGTTTACAACACTTCTGGGGTAGAAGTCAACTCAAAAAATAAAATTAAGTTTAGACTTGACTTTATTATTTAAAGTTCAAACCATATTTATTTATTCATTAAAAAAAAAAAAAGTAAATAAACTAGAAAGGTTCTTAGTGACTAAAACGATCACTTAGAACTAAATATTTAATTAGAAAACACCTTCTTACACAAAGAAAAATCAAGCAAAATAAAATTCGAAATTTCGTTGAGTGGGACATTTCTTGCGTAATTCGGGCTGAGGCCCTTGAAGTAAAAAGGAAAATGAAAACGAAGTTTTCCCGCAAGAATACGAAAATGAATATCTGACAGTAATGCGGGCAATCTATTATACCCAGCCATGTACAAAAGATAAGGAAGGAATAGTCCTTCACCTTTCAAGGGACTTAAGGTTAATCAAAAACAGGCGAGAAGAAGAAAGGGAAGGCGAGAAGAAAAGAATACTGAAGAAAGGGCAAATTTAAGGAAAACCTTTTCAGTACGCTTAATTCTAACAATAGCAAATTTGTGATGAGGTCTCCAGATGAATGCAGCATATTCTAGCTTTGGACGAACAAAAGATGTATAGAGTAATTTCAGAGTGTTGCATCTGTGAAATTAGAACTATTTCGACGAACAAAGCACATAATATGATAAAATTGATGTGGTTACTGAATAAAAAAAGAGGCATCGAAGATTACAACAAGATCTTCAGTGACATTTCTTAGTGGCTGACGACAAATGAAAAAACGATGACAAGAAATTCAGCTTAGTGTTTGGTTTGTAGGCTTCCACGTCCAACAAACACTTTCGGAAGGTGAAAATCTTTATTTTGATCTTAACGCGTTCCATTGCTTGTCAGGTTGTATACTGCAGCTGTCTAGTTCACAAGTGTCGAATATGATTGACGTGCAACACCATTTTCAAAAATTATAGGAATGCCGATAGAGTGATTCATTTGTTGTTGCATTGTTTTATTTTTTATTATATGGCAGAAGAGCTTCTCAAACAACACTGATATAATTTTTTTCGAATTAAGTTGATGCAAAATAATTAATATTTCGGCACAAATCCAGGATCCCGGGATTGTAATAACGACATCTCAAAAAACCAAACAAAAAACAAATTGAAATAGTTTCCATCACTAGTGTATATGTTCACCCTTATTATTAGTCTACCGCAATCTTATCGATTAAGTTACTGTACTGAAACCATTAAGAGATTGTCCATTATCTTGCCAGCCACATTTGCGCCATAAGCCCTAAGCCAATCAAAAAACATGCGCAAATCAACTGATAAGATACGGTTGAGACATTGAAGATATTGATAAGAAAATATTATTGACTGTGACAAAAAAGTTTAAAAATATACCATACAAGAAAAAATAATAGAAGTAACAACAGGCACAAACATAGGCGATTATAATTAAAATATTCAATTAGTAAATTTTGATATTGTTTACCAACAAGCAACGCGTGCTTGGTTTCCTTTAAAGATATTCGAAAGCAGCACGAAAAATGTTCAAGGCTGTGATGAATGGTGATGATAATAAACAAATTTGAGTGCTGAGAAGTCAAAGCTCAATTGTAAGATTTCTAGGCTAGTTTAACGGAAAGCTTATTCAATTCTACAATTTTCTACATTGCGCATTCCAAGAAGAGACAATAAACCAATTAGTTGATTGAGTGCAGTGTAAATGTCAGCAGCGGGAGATATCAAAGTCCAATTCAATATAATTTGAAAATGATACAACTATTAGACATATTAAAAAATATAGCAAAATCACCAGAGCGAACTCAGAAGCATTTATACCCGCGCACACTTGTGTCTAAGGGTATTATAAATTATTGCATACAACGCGTCAACGGTTGTATGTAAAAGCATAAAGGAATTGCGATAATTAGAGACATACATATATACCAAATGGTTCAGAATGATGGAAGGAGTTGATTTAGGCCATACGACGTCCATGCGACATTACATTACATCAGTGATGGTAAATGATTTTTTGAAAAATCCCTACACAGCCCAAAAAAATTCCCTACTTTTCCCTACGCTTACAAAAAATTTTCCCTACAAAATTCCCAACATTTTTTTCTCTTGTATTTACACTATAATCAGACACTTGCAACGTAAAAATTGAATTATTTGCATAAGTTTTGGACTTGGTGCTGATTTGCCACTTTATAATAAAAACAAATTTTAATTCAAATATAGTATATATAAATACACATATTTATTATATTATAAACACATATACATATAAAAAAATTCAGCAAAAAGACTAAAGACTAAAAATTAGACTTTTTCACTACATTTAGTTGTGTTTAAAATAAGACAAACTTAAAAAGAAAACATAACATAGTTTTTAAACTAAGATCACAAAAATTACTTTCAGTTCATTTTCTAAAGCTAAGTTACTAATACAAACAATACAAAGGTTTGTATTTTGTACTCATTTGCATTTGGCTAAGGAAGATAGTGTCAATATTAAGAATTCCTGAGTTACTGCACGTGATCAGAGAGTTCTGCAAATACCATTTTCTTGAAATGAGATTCATTGCATCGAAATTTGCAGCATTCTTGACTTTCGTCTTGCAAAAAAGAACGAATAATGCAAACCGAAGTTAAAACTTGATGACTGAGCTTATTCCTTTTTCTGTTACGATAGAAAAAATTCTCTCGGAGTCTGCATTACCATGAGGTAAAGATAAAACGAACTTTGCTACTTTATCCAAAATAGGAAAAACAAAATTGTCATTAAAATTTTAAAGTTTACAGACTTCGCCCCAAAACTTTTCACCTCCCATCTTTAAAAGGTTAGATTTTTCGTCTTCAGAGAGATTGAACTCAAACGTTCTCCACTCTTGTAGGAGAGAGTTGGCATCCACTCATACTATTTTACAAATGTTCTCAAATGTGAGATCATTTTTGTTTCCCTTTACTGCCATTGCAACTTCTGGATTTAAAAACTCAATTTCTTTGAATAGCTCAGTTTTGAGCGGTAATCTCCTTTGTATCTGTTCCAAAGCAGTAATATATATAAAACTGTAGACAATCTGTTCTAATTTTGTTTGCAGCCATTTTTGGAACAGTTTTTAGGAGCTCGTTACTTTCAAATCCGAGAAAAACTTCCTCAAGCGGTAGAGAAATATGTGGCGATCTAATAGCACAAGTAATGTTAAGCTCAGACTTTCTAATAAAATTTTGACCTAAGTCTAAAAATATTTTGATTGATTCTCGTTGGAGTACCTGTATTAAAGGTGCTTTCGACTGAAAAAGTGCGATTAGAGTATTGAAGTAATTGAGTACATACTTGAGAAAAAATAAATAAATCTTATTGCATTGGTTGTTGAGCTCAAATAGAATCGCCTCTGTTGATTTAAATTTGTCCTGCGAGACAGCTTGGTTGAAAAATGCCAATAACACATCACAGTTTTGTAATACACTTTCGACGCAAGGATTGAATCCGATGTCTGTGCTCTCATCGATCATTATGGAAAATTTGTTTACTTTTAATTTTTGTACTAAATTGTCTTTTTCTTCTTTTGCCAATACTTTTGGCACTGGTGTACTAACAATTATCGCGCGAAGAAAAAATTCCGTTAGCGTTAACGAAGAAAAAAATGGCAATGCTGCCGTATTAACGCTTTTAAAAGTATGCTGCCATAAGGAAAAAAGTCTGGCATGAAATTTTACTGCGGATTTTTATTTTAAATGAACTTTTTTAATTCTTTCCGCAATTTTAAAATTTTTTCTGTTCTTCTTGAAAATTCCACACTTACAGAATTTAAAAAAATCTGTCCTTCTTTTCCCTTCACCCACATTTTTCGACAAAAATCCCTATATGTAGGGAATTTTCCCCACATTTACCATCACTGCATTACATACGCAAGTATTAACTCGAGCAAATATTAATATATAGGGTGTTTTTTTTAGTTGCATGAGAACTATCGATATCGATAACTACGGTTTGATAGCTGGGAATAACAAACTGTGTTGACATTTCTGTTCAGTAAGATTTGGCAAGTCATCATGAATCGTTTACTGCCTGAACAACGCTTCCAAATTGTACAAATTTGTTTTGGAAAAAATAAATGTGTTCGCGAAGTTCAAAAAAAGGACCTTGTTGGTAATGGCATCTAAATAAACGCTCCACGTGAGAGTTCTGTCAAACACAACACCAAGATATGTTGCTCCCTTAGAAAAACTGATCCTTGTACTCCTATGTTCTATGATAGATAGTTTCCCGCTCCAAGTGAATTGTAAAAATATTGTCTTGTGCCTTACTATAACAAAAATTTCAAAAAACAGTTAAGATGACGAATATATCTCTGTTCTAAATGAAATGGTTAACCCAAACAATATACGAAGCAAGCAACATTTTTTTAATAAGCCACGCCCACTTTTAATATGTTAAAACTAAGTCTCTGTTCACCTGTTTAATGTAACACCCGTTTTTCTGTAAGCTTGATTCCAAACACTACCAGCCAGCCGAAATTAAATTTTACTAAAATGTGCCCGGATAAATAAAGCTCGATCTGTACCGAATTCATCACTTCCTTACTTGTTTTTATAAGTATTTCTATTCTAATTATGTAGTTTAATATGTCGTCCTATACTTAATATATAAAATTCCTTATATTTGGAATGTACAATATGTAATGATCTAACTCAACAAATAGTGAACAGATTTTAATACATTTTTTTACACAGTGCATTTGCGACGACAAAAAGCAACTAGCATACTTATTTTTTTAATTCAGATTTAAAGGGGTATTCGAATATTCTATTTAGATACTGTTTGCCAACTCTGATAGATGAGAATTAATTCTAGGATATTTATAAACGCTAATGAGATACGGTTTCTTTAATTCAATGTGTTAATTTTTACTAATTTAACAGTAATTTAGGACAGTTTTGCTCTTTTAGCGCGAAAAACACTGTAAAACTGAAAACGAGGAATTGTGACAAGCTTCAATTAAGGCTAAACAAAGGAATTTACTATCAACTCATATACATAAATACACCTCGAAATACCTACATGTAAAACCTCATATATAATATGATACAATAAATTTGTAGCGCCAATCATCATTAGACCATCAAAGATTGAGTGTAAGGCGCCTGGTGGAAAATTGTCAGAATCACTTTCAATTGCATTTTTCAATTGGACAAAGCGATTGAACATCGATCAGCATTGGAACGCATGCACAACAGTGCTGGTCTGCGCTGGACAAATGCAGAAAATTTTAACTAGAAATATTATGCGTGGCATGTTGTACATTCAGTTATCATTGGATTCTGCGCCTAAGGAAGGCAGGCTGAGAAAAGTGCAATCACTAATGACAAGTAGAGAATTGAAAATTGCGGCTATAGGCCAAAAGTTACAATGCCACACAAAATGATCAATAGCCGGCAGCAAACCGGCAGAAATTGTAGATGCCTGTCTCCCAATGTGTTTATGCATACCTACAGACGTGATCCGAATAATAGCACAGCAACATATTGCGAAGTTGAGACTATTTATTTGCTTGATATTTATAAAAACAAAAATATGAAAAAACAATAAAAATATACAAAAAATATAAATATATAAAAAATACACAAATATAAATATATAAAAATATAAAACAAAACGTAATCAAAAAATATTTCAGCAATCGGTTATGGCATAAAAATCAATAGAAATTTTAAGCCACTTTGAACATGCACAAGATTATATTAAAATAAAATGGACAAGAAAAATGTATGCCCAAATTTTCGGCAAAATCTGAATGAAATTTTTTTTAAATTGTGTACAAATTTGAAGCTTTGACTTAAATGATGCAGTATAAACTAAATTTTTATTAAAAAAATTTAAATAAAAGAGTAAAATGATATAAAGTTAAAACAAAAATAAATATGTCAAAACTGGACATTATTTTGACCGCCACTCTACATATACAGTGTTTACGAGGCGTAAGGTTTATTATATTTTTTTGTCGACGTCAACACTTATTTTTTACATTTCTTAACCAATTAAAACGAATGTCGCATATTAAGACATTTCTGAATATTAAAAAATCTAAAAAGAACCACGAAGAAAGTGAAAATTTAAAAAAATGAAATTAAAAGTGAAATAAACAGATATGGGAACAAATCCAATAGCATTCGAAAAAGAATTGTGTTTTTTTTTGTTTTAGAAATAAAAATATCACAATACTACATAACCTCAAATACAGGGTGGCTGATGAAAGCCGCTACCAAAAAAAATTGAATAACTTTATTTCTTTTTAAGTTATCTGTTCCATTTTTGTTTTAATTTGCAGATTGATCTTTAAAATTTATTAAAATGGATAACTGGGACACGCAAACAAGAATTTGGATAGTCCGCCGCTATCACGCACTGGAGTCCGTAGTTTTGGTACAGAGAGAGTACAGGCGGATGTTTGGCGGCGATCCCCCGAGCAGATGGACCATAATGAAACTGGTGAATAATTTTGCTGAGCAAGGAACAGTCGCAAGAAGGCCTTATCATCGAAACCCACCAGTTCGGACGGAGGAAACGATCGCTGCTTTAGCTGCAGCTATACAAAGCAATCCAAGGGTTTCAACAAGAAGCTTATCTGCTCAACTTGGTGTCAGCCGACAGTCTTTGCAAACAATAATGCACAAAGATTTAGACTTATTTCCCTACAAAATTCAAATGGTTAACAAACTGAATGCAGCAGACTTGCCAGAAGATCCTGCAAATGGTGGAAGAAGACCAAAACATGTAAAACTGCCTTTTCATGTCTGATGAGGCCCATTTCGATTTAAACGGCAATGCGAACAAACAAAATTGTCGAATATGGAGTACTTCTAACCCACAGATACTCCACGAGACGGAATTGCATCCTCTTCGCGTGACAGTGTGGTGTGCGGTTTCTTCACGCTGTATTGTCGGGCCTTATTTTTTTGAAGAAAATGGTCACACCGTTACGGTTACTGGAGACCGTTATTTGAAAATGCTGAAAGAATTTTTCTATCCAGAACTACGCCGAAAGAGAATTCCTTTCAACTCTGTGTGGTTTCAACAAGATGGGGCAACGTCTCACATAGCCCAGACTGTTATGACAGAGTTGCGACGAAAATTTCCCAATAAACTGATTTCAAGAAACTCCGAATTTCGTTGGCCCCCCAGGTCGCCTGACCTTACTGCACCTGACTTTTTCTTGTGGGGTTTATGTAAACAAGAAGTTTATAAAACAAAGCCAACAAATTTGGATGAACTAAAACAATCCATTCGGGCAACAATTGCGGCTATTCCTGTCGCAACTCTCAAAGCAGCAATGAACAACTTTTTACTAAGATGCCGCACTTGTGTCAACGAGCATGGGGGGCATTTAAATTCAATTATTTTTAAAGCTAGTTAAGCTACATTTAATAAAATTTAATGACCTTCAACTTGAAAAAAAAAATAAATGAATTCCATACACTAAAAAAAAAGTTATTTGAGTTTCTTAATGTAGCAAAATTCATCAGCCACCCTGTATGTATAGGAGAAAAATGTATTTTGCTGCACTTTTTAATTGAAAAAAAAATTAACCCACCACTGAAATTATAACCCCAGATTTGGATTCAACAAGTCGAAACCCTTTGGAAAATTATACTCTGATTCTAATAAAACTTCTTGTTGGCCGTTCTTATCCCACGTGAGAAGGGGAAGGTGTATTTTAACATAACATATGCTTTCTGGAATAAGCGATGGCCACCGGGCCGAGTGTATTTACATTTCTCTACTTGATCTTTTCCAACGCAATGGAGGCTCTCCTCTTCCTCTGCAACCCCCCGATGGTACCGCATTGAATACTGTCAGAACTGTAGCGTTCTTTCGGACGACAGGCCATTGCCAGCGGAGCCACTGAATCTTTATTCGGTGTACTCTGTCTAGGCTAGGAACGATTGTTCCAAAAAATAAAAGTCGGATTTGTATCTTCAAGATGGCAGTTGCATATTTTTCTTAACTATCAATTTTAAAATTTAACTTTATTTTTTAACTTCTCAAGAGAGGCAGTTCTTTTCAAATGCACTGTATGTAAGAAATTATGTATTTATTGATGGCCAGCAGACGCACATGTGACAATTTGCAATTAATAAATTCCCTTTGTAAAGAAAAATATAAATAAATATTCATTTATAAATAGAAGTGTGGCAATGCATTCATTAAAGCAATGAAAAGATGGGCTGTCTCGTATGAGTGTAATACCTTTCCTCACATACACACACACACACGCTTGCATGCTTGCATAAAAAATACGTTGTATACGTTGTAGCGTAAAGTCGTAATATTTAATAACTTTTCCAATCAATAGATACGGACATTATTGACAGACAAAGAGTGACATTCTTGACTAATTTTCGCTATTTCTGTTGTTTGATTTTTTGCAAAAAAAATAAGTATAAAGTGTATAATATAAAAAGTTAAGTAATATTATATTATCCTCACTTATAAGATTATCAAATCAGATTCCGAAAATGAATCTACCCCTGGTGCAAAACTTTTTTCGAATAACGTTTTTACTAAATAACTAATGATTTTCGGTGATGGAAATCTTTATTTTGACCTTTACGCACTCCATTGCTTGTACGAGAATGTTTGTATACTGCACGCCATTTGCAAAAAATATAAATCATCCAATAGGGTGATTAATTTTGTGCCTCCTTGTACAGGGTGGGCCAAATAAGATCTACTAATGTTAAGCACAAATAACTTTTTTATTTTTTGACATATTTATTTTTCTCTTTTTGTATGTTATAATTGAATTGCTGGAAATTTACAATTTACAGTACAACACAACCCGTTAAAATTATCGAGTTTTTCTATTCTTGTCAACGATCAATTGTTTTAACGCAGCGTAAATATCGGCATATGCGCACTTCCATTTAAATGGTTATGTCAACAAACAAAACTGTAGATTGTGGGGCTCTGAAAATCCAAGGGCAACACAGCAACATCAATTGCACCAATCTAAACGTACTATTTGGTGCGGTGTTATGGCCAATAGAGTTATCGGTCCATATGTCTTTGAAAATGAAAATGAAACGCCGGAATCGATTTCAGGAGCTTCTTACAGAACATTGATTGAACACTTTTTGCGGCCAATGGCGGAGCAGTATTTTAATTTGTGGTTTCAACAAGATGGAGCAACTGCGCATACTACTAGGCAAACTATGGACCTGCTGCTGGACATTAGTAGGTCTTATTTGGCCCACCCTATACATACACACATGTATATGTATTACATAACTTAATTTTTTCTTGCAAACCAGGAGTAAATTTCTTAAACGAATTATGAATGATGCAACACCGCATAACTTTCGTGCACAGTTTTTTTTTCTTTGGCCTACACACTTCAATATAGTTGTTGTAGTACAAGTAAAACGGTAACTGGAATTTCGCTAATTGATGGGGCAATAAATTGCAAAAATATATGAATATGAATAAGAAATGTGTATGACCAGTACGTAAACACCAGGTAAACAAACAGTCCTTTGCGGTGTTTACGAAATGTTTCAACACTTCGAATGCGTTCATTGCGGTCAACTCAGAGTCATGTACACACATATGTATGTATGCACATACTTACATATGCATGTATTGCATTGCAGACCTCTTGTTGTTTGTGCCCTTTCAGCGTCTCTGAAATGTTAAGTGCGGCAAACAGAAAGTTCAACCACAAATTCCAAACAATTCGCAAAAAGCCAACAACCAATAAACAGATAAACATGATGAGTGAGCAGCCAAGTACGCATAAAGTTAGTCATGCAAAATCAAAAACAGACATATATACAGAGAGGCAAAAAAACAATGAACATTAAAATATGGTATGTTAATAGGTGAGCTATGCCGGCAACCCCCATTGACTGCGACCACAAAACGGAATTGCACCATCGGGGGCCAAGACTCGTGCGATACCTTGCAGATTTTGGTGCGGTGTGAGTCACCAGCGATGTGACGATTGGCGAAAATGTTAATGACCAATTGGATGAAAGTGAATTCGGTTTCACTGAAATTTGACACAAAGTAAATGGTTTCGGAAATTTATAGCAACTTACACACACACCTTATAAGATTGTTTACTCTACAAATTTTCACATCCATATGTACATCTGTGCTCAAAATAAAAGCAACACGAGGAACTACCAAGTATTGAATTTTTTTTTGGTAAGTAAAAATGATAGAAAACATTTTTTTCTAATAGAATATTTTCTAATAGAAAAAAATGTTTCATATCACTTAAAGCTCCAATTGTAAACAAAAATTTAACAAATTTCAAAAAAAAAAATTCATCAAAATTTCCCACTTTTTATTCAAGATTTAAGAAATACTCTGGGTATGCAGTTTTATAGTCCACTCTATAGTAGCACAACAAAATGCAAGTTTCCAAATTATCGTTGATTTTTGACAATCTTTTTCGCTGAAGAGTTGAGCATTTTCTTCCGTATAAAAGACTTCCGAAAGCTTTATATATAAAAACACAAACTTTTTTACATTTATGTGACTATTCCCATGCATGCGTTGGAACTAATAATACATATACATATATACCATAACTAATTCAAATGATGAGTTAGTCATTCAATTTTTTTTATTTAGTAATAAAATGAAAATATAGTACACACTGTTGATTTACAATGAGTCGTCAAGCATGAACATAATAATAAAAAAAGTTCTTCTAATAGCGATCGCCCCTCGGCAGGCAGTGGCAAACCTCCAAGTGCTTTTCTTCCATGAAAAAGCTCATCATAAAAACCATTTGCCGTTCGGAGTCGGCTTAAAACTGTAGGTCTCTCCATTTGGGGAATAACATCAAGACGCATAACACAAATAGGAGGAGGAGCTCGGCTAAACACCTAACAGAAGTGTACGCGCCAATTTTTTATTTAGTTTAGTCAAGCAATTAGCACGTTGCGAAAATTACCGCTAAAAAAACAATAATATTTTCAAATCTTCTCTCTAAGAGCTCGTTAGCTTTGGATTGATTTCGTCAAATTTGGACTAACAGATATGCTACGCACAAAGTCATTTAGGGTTGCAACTTAAGTTCTACTTTAAATCTAAAGTAGGGAAAATATTTAACTCAAACATATGCTACCATCGCAGCAAAAGGTTTGACATTTGACAATGCAAAACAATTCCGTCCTTTTTTAAATTTAGTATTATACATCAACCTAAAACAAATATAAATAGGTTTACTAATCTGAAACGAAAGCAAAACATGTCAAAAAACACGAGGAAAATAAATTCACTCTGCGCATAATGGATTTGCTGCTTATGTTATGTTATAATATATTATTGCACATATAATCAAGCTAATAATGTTTCACATACTTTGTTTATTGATACCAAATCGGTCTTGGGATTATTTCCTCATGCTTCGAATCGCTTTCTTCGCCGCTACTCCAATCAAAATACACCCCTTGAAGGCGATTTCTTTTTATATTTATAATTTTAATTATTTCCTTCCTCACAATTTGTTTTGCAGCTAATAAGCAGCTATTCGTATTTGCCAAGATTTAAATTAAGTCGCCGACGTCCATAACTTAAGTTGAAATTAAGTAGAACCTAAGTTTGTTTTGCGCAAGAAGAGGTTGGTGAAACGCAAAAGTTTAAGTTAAAATTAATTTCGAGCTAAAAATGCCATGTATTGATTTCTTTTCGCTCGTTTTGGAGGTACCCTCTTCTGAGTGCTTTGAAAATTGGTTCAAACGAACGCACAGGGGTATTGACTTCCAAGAAGAATATTTAGAGAAAAAATAAAGCCATTTTCATGATTATTTTTCTGTACTTTTATTGTTGGGCGCCAAATATAAAAGGCCACACTCGTACTATAAAAAATCCAAGCCAGCCTAGGACAACCAATTTCACTTACAAAGTGTCATCCATTTCCAAAGGATTAAAGGTATCTTTGAATGTTCTCCACTGCATTAAAAGTATTCATAAATTTGTATGCCAAAAATACCCTCAATTTGGCAATTGGCTGGCATAATGATAGGCTTTAATTCATGTTTGAAACAACTTTTCCCCACATCGATACGCAGTACACGGAAGCTTGGCGATTTTTTGAAATTTAAAAAAAAAATCCTAAAACAGAAACTAAAAAATTGAAAAAGCTAAAATTGCACATTTTTATTTTGCCCTAATACGAAGTAACAATATAATATATATTCACGTATTTACAGATTGTAAGCTCTTACTCCAGAAAACCCATTCAACTATAATAAAGCTGCAACGGGAGTTTCAAATTATTATCCAATTATTCTCATGTCATCCTTTAAACAGTGGCCAAGTTGCATACCCTGTCAAAAATTTTACCCAGACGATGTCTTGCTTCTTGTAAGGCGGTAGAAGGCATGCAAATTGTCAAAAACGTATCAAATTTCAAATTTGCCACGAGGCACATGGTCAATCAAGGTGAATGCCAATGCACTTGGCTTCCACATGGCAGTAATCCCATTTGCACCCATGCATTAGGGTTACCAATATGTAGCAAAATCCAGCAAAAGCAAAAGTCAACCAATTGAAATAAATTTATTCGAAACAAAAGGCAGAAAGAAAAGTAAAGGTCAAAATCGTTTACAATAACAGCAAATCCCTAACAAAGTGCAGAGAAACTAATGAACAGCTATTACCATGAACTTGCTGGAATAAATCGTTTACGAAAGTACGAGTATGTTTGTGCATACCATATAGTATGTACAGAAGCAGTACATTGATGCCACCTTAAACTTGAACGAAGAGACGAAGGCGCAAGAGAACAAAAGAAGAAGATGAAAAAACGGTAATGGCAGAAAATTAGCGATCGATTTTATGTGCATTTACAAGAAGCGTGCCGTCTGCGTATGCAAACTTGCCAACAATTACATATTGGTATGTAGTACACTGCATATGTAAGTAAGCATATATGTCGTCATGTTACGTACAGCTGCCAGCCATGACACTTGAGCTATTGCACATGCTTGCATATGTACATTCGTAACAAAGTCAAAAGCGATGGATTGACAGACACGAAATATCTACGTCATAAGCGCATGAATGCAGTTCCTGTGTTCTTGGGTATTTTTCTATGGGAAGGTGCATGTGTGTGTATGTAATTATAGAGCAATGCATGCACTGGTTTTGATTGTGTGTTGATTTGCAACGCTTCTTTATGAAATTTCATTTATTATTATGAGTCTCGTTTTGTAAAAAAATACCACGTTCAAGTCATGTTCCAAGCAGCTGATTGTATCCACCTACTTGAAAAAAAATATATATAAATATAAAAACAGAAAAAGAAAGCAAAAAATCACAATACAAAAATGCTGATGCATAAGAAAAATAATTATTGACAAAATAAAGCTGCAGTATTGAGAAATATTAAAAAAACCAATAAAAATGAAAAACGTTTTCTTTTTGTCAGACAAGCGAAGCATTGTTTCCCTGATATATCCATAACAAAATAGTTGCATAGGAAAATTACAAAATTTAACACTTTTTGTTGAAACAAATACAGGCGCAACAAATAAAATGAAAGGCGCAATTATTGAAAAGTTGGAAATATCTCGATTCCGAGTACAAACAACTATGGTGTACAACCTTTAGTCCGGTACGCTTGGCTTCACTCTATAAAAATAAAAAATGTGATTTTTATTAAACAGATAAACAAATATATACAGTTATTTGCCTAACGGAAACTTGTTAGAATGCGCGCGAAAATGCAGTTTTTTTGTTTGGTCATCTACAAGTAGAATACCACTTAAGGGTTTACGCAGGCAAGTTTCCAGGCAATTTGTCTTTCCATTTCCCATACAATCACAATCTGCAACTAACCATCATCTTGCGTATAATTTTTCTTTCAGAACTATAGGCAATTTTTTTAAGCAGAGGTCTTCGCGATCCTGTAAGCATGCCAAATGCTTAGGGATTGCTGTTGGGAGGAAGGCATTAATATTTTTTCCGATAGTCAAGCCGCTATCAAGGCGCTGTCGTCGCCGTATTTCAGCTCTCTTCTTGTCAACTCCTGTAAGGAGGAACTCAAACGTCTCGAACGTGCAGGAAATACTTCTCTTATCTAGGTTCCTGGGCACAGGAATATAGAGGGGAATGAAATTGCCGATGAGCTTACCAGGACAGAACCGGTTTCAGCTGTCCCTATCTCAGACATCGGTGTCCCCATGAGCGTTGTTAAAGGAAAACTGCACAATTTCTTTCTCAATAGGACAGAAACAGGACGCATAAGGTTGTGGAAGTTCCCCACCATTCCATTACCAAACTCATTTAGGTGTTCACTGGTCACTCGGTGATCGGAACTCATGCAGAGAAGCTTGGACTTCCGTACAACCCCTATTGCAGAAACTGTGGGGATCCTGCAAAGAAACAGACTGTTGAGCACTTTCTTTGCAAATGTCTGGCTCTAAATGCTAGGCGCTTGAGATTTCTTAGCGTGCCCTTTGGGGACGGCCTGAGGAAATTCTCTAGCCTAGATCTCTTTTCTCTCCTCCACTACATCAACAGCACTGGATGGCTGTAGATGGTTTCTCTACCCTAATTTTTTTTTTTTTTTAGTGGTCCACACTATGGTATCAAAACGACACATGCTACTAAGTATACCTGTAGTACTCTTGCCAACTACCCCACCTACCTATAGGCAATTTTTTCTTCAATTTTAACAGCTGAGCACAACTGTAGCAAGTAACACTTGAAGCGAAGCGAGATTGTTTCCTTGACAACGGAGTCTTGAAAATTAATACCTATCAAATAACTTACAGTCTACGTGAAAGCTATCAATTCATGTGATTTTTGATAAGTTCGTAGGTGTGAGCAAATTAAGAGACAATATTTAAACATGTAAATGATATGGATTTTCCAATATGTGAGCTTTCGTTATTGCCACAGAGAAAAATCTTTGCTATTTTATAAAGAACTAGTAAATCCGTCCACGCTTCGCTACAGCTCATTTAACTTCGATTAAAATACTTTTCCTCTTACGACGGGTTGGTGAGTGATTAGCACTCGGTAGAGCCCGGGTTCGAAAGCCATTGCGTGCATGAAACACCAAATGATAGGAAAGGCCAATAGCAAACCGTCGAGCAATAGCAAAGCTCCTCATAAACAACCATTTGCCATTCGAAGGTGGCATAAAACTGTAGACACCTCCATTTGTGGAAAAACATCAAGACACACACCACAAATAAAAGGAGGGGCTCCGACATATGTTTAGAATTTGAGCCAAATCAAAACATTAATGGGGTTTTAGAGATATCTCGACAACAGAAATGTGCCTTTAAGACCTTTCCATTCTTCTGACGGATTACTCTTTAAGGCGGAAATTGGTGCCGCTATATATTTCGAAAATTCTTTAATATTCTTTTTGGCTCTTTTTGCCTAAGCAAGAGACCTTGATCGTGGTTAAAAAATCTATATCTTATCGTTATGTACTCAGCCGATTCACTACTGATTCAGCCTTAATATGGTCTCTACACTTTTGCAAACCCTATAATTTTTTCAACAAGCAACGGAGTCCCTGAGGTGAATACTTTTGTGCTGAGGGTCATAGTAGTACCTATAGCAATGATACTATGGAACTCCACTTGGTCGAATCGTTTTTCCAGCTCCAATGTGCAAGTATTGACACACCGCTACAGCTTGATTCATATGTATACTAAAAACAAATACATAATTTAACCATATACTCGATACCAATCTGGACTCGAGTACAAAAAGTGCTCGGTACGCATCGGAACATACTAGGCGTACTAAAACGCTTGGTTGCAAAAATTTGTCACATTCGCCCTGAATATAAATGAATTGATAACTGGCCTCTTTTAGAATATGCTTTTTCCAACACCTAGGACTATCCACACCTACGTCGCCCGCCTTAAAATATGCCATATAAAATCCTCATAGCAATGCAAAAATCTTCTATACAAAATTTCAATAAGAAGAATACAACTTAAAAACTTAATAAATTAAAATACAAGTTTTTTAAATCTCGCCTTATACTACTTTATGTTTTTCCTTTGTTTTCTTTTGTTTTTTTTTTTTTTTTGCTGAAACGTCATAAGTTTTTTTTCACGTTCTTGTTTTCCCTCTCACAATAATAATCGCCTTTAGTGAGATTACAGCTTTGAGGCATAGAGTACGTGCATATATTAGAAAATATGAATTTACAATAACAAAAACTAGAGGAAAAAATACAGCGATATCGCGTCTCGCACCCAAACGATGAGCTAGCAAATAAACCACGAGAAAGCACGCGATACGCGCATGCACACAGAGCAGAAAATAAAAACAAAACCAAAAAACCGCAAATTACATATAAACTACTAATATATGTGCATATATTTGTAAGCGCGTTATGAACATGCAGCCGGCGAAACCGGTCAGCGGTTAAGCAGTTATATTGACTTTTTCATTTTCATTTCTGACTTGCAAAACTCACAATAAAAAAAATCTATTACAAGTTTATTTAAAAATAATAATTTATTTCTACACACATACATATATATATGCGTGCCTATATGTAAGAATGTATATTTTTTCTTTTATAAATATGCACAAAAAATATTTTTTAAATTTTGCACTTGTCGGCGTTGTCGAGATTACAAACTCGCGGCCACAACATTTGCACTACTGCAATGCTTCTTCACACACTCAACACTGCAATTTTGTCAGCATTTTTCAGAGATTTTCAGTGCATTAACCGATGGTCGACGGTCGATGTTCTTTCTCTAACCCATTCGCCAGCCGATTCGCCGTAATTCAGGTGAGAGCGCATTGCTTGAGAGCCAAGTGCAATGGTTTGCAATTTTGTTAGGATTTTGTTTTTATTGACATTTGTATCCAACAATATAATAGGTATGTATGTAGGAGCATGCCATGACAGGAAAGAATCTGTCATGTCATATTGCTTGAATGGCTGGTCCACCGAACTGGTTAGTTGGCATTTAAGTACATAGAAGTACAATAATTGGCTTGAAATTAAGAGCCAAGCATAATCGGGAATTTCTAATGAATCACTCATGTTTGAAGTTGATTTTGTTGGCTTTACTGGTTTTGTTTTTATTATAAAAATGCAATTTACATCAGTTCTTAATTGCTTAAGAAGAATCTAATGAAAAGATGATTTATTAATAACCATTTACATGAATGTATGTGCATATGTGCATTTGTGCATATGTATGTATAGACCAGGAAGTAAGTATTTGGGTATGGTAACATAATGTCGGCGAGAAAAAATTATTTCATGTTTATAAACCAGAATTGATTTGATGATCAGAATTGATATGGAAAACTTTTAAGGTAGTTCTGCTAAATCAAAGTAAGCACACAAACTTAGAAAAATTAATAAGGTAACAGCCGATGCGATTGCCAGGCATGATTCGCAAATTCATAGAACCGAGTTACAAAGTAAAATAGTTGAACATACCACAGCTATAACAAATGCCCTAGAACAAGTGTGATTGCAAACTCTTAAAGACTGGATATGGAGAAAATTCTTAATGTTAGTGTTTTTATGACCAAATACAAAACTTTTGCTTATGAATGATAGGAAATAACCCTAGCTGCAAACTGCGGTCATGGCATAGCAAAATCAGGATCTAGTTCTCTGTAAATTTTATTAAGTTCATTAACTGCTCTAGTAATGAGGGCAAATTAAAAGTAATTATATTTACGAAAAGATGTCAAGGTCGTTAAGGAAAATCTTAGAAAATTGGCTAGCCAAGTAAAGTACGAATGTATTTATACATTTAAGACAGAATATAGTTGCAGTAAAAGACCTTTGCGGTCGTAGGGCCAAACGTATCTATGCAGGACTCACATATTTTTGCATTGAAAAATATTTTCATAAAAACCCTCTGCCTTTCGGGCATGAACACATGTATATATTATATGTGCGCCCGTCTATTATTACTATGATGATTATTATAATACAATTATTATGTTGCAATTATTTTTAATTGTATTTTTATCAAATAAATATTACACTCCACTCGAATTTTGAATATTTGTTTCAACAAAGGTGTTGATATTAATCTTACTTAATTGGGGCCTCCTAAATTCAATTCTGGTGCGGAAAACTAGTGGACAACGAAGCATATACTCGTATGTAATGGCATTTTTAAAAAAAGTTATTATATTGTATGAAAAAAAAAAACGGAAGTGTAGTTGTGCACCCAAAATCATCATTATTACGCTCAGAGGAGTTCCTACAGAAGTCATGGGCAGTGTGCTATTGCATCAATTTTCCAACGATAGTGTAGCAGTTCTCTCTACAGAAGTTGTTAAGGTGTAGAAGAGGCCAAATCGATTAACCACTTCCAAATTACATATTTTAACCAGCAAACCGCTGGCATTTAAGTACAGCTAATGGAGCAAAAGGAAACAATATAAAAGAAGAGAGGGTTATGATAAAAAAATATTCAGAACAGATCATCGCAACTTTGACAGCAAAAATGCGAGGAAAACATAATTGAAAAAATGGGATTTCTTGTGTTATCACTAATTTATACCAACCACTTCAAGAAGTGTCAGTAAGGCAAAGAAAAAAAACTCGATGCACAAAAAATATAAAAAATAAAAAAATACGGAAAATGTAAAAAAATTGGTGAGTAATCAAGTTTTTATTTCAGTTTGTACTAAGGAAGTCCCGAAAATATCGGGACTAGGCGATTAAAATCGTGTTTTTATGCTATTAGTCAAATTTTCATCGCGAAAATCCCCCTGCTTGAGAAAAACTTTATTTGCAACATTTGCTGAGCTTTAAGTGTAAGCAACACCTTTTTCATGAAACAGCTGAGTTTGAATATGGCAGGGAATTGTGTTTTTAGAGTGCGAAAAAATAGCAGCCAAAAATTATAGGCAACCACATCATTTGGCTTTAACTAGCACTTCGCAAGCAACCGGGCTAAGACAAAGTCGTAAGATATGTCAGAAGTTTTGATCAAGGCAATATTTGATAAATGATATGTTGTCTAAGGTCGATACTGTTAATGGTAATCGACCAACATTTTGAGCGCTTTTGTAACAATCCACAGTTTCCAAGATTGTTGCACGAATTTTGTTAACTTCGCAAATCGTTGTGTTTATATCCTCAGTTATAATTTAAACAGCAAGTTATAGACGCATATATAGACTTTACCATAAGTAAGATAAACTTTATTTGACGTTTTTCGCACTGATTTGAAAATGAAGTCGCATCTTAACAAACGTAAAAGACGAGCATCCATCCTACCCCTCACCACAAATCGCTCAAAATTTTATGAATTCCTTTGCTTTAAAAGCCTCCCGCCTGAAAATATGTATTGAAAATTTTTTAAGGGGGTGGTAGGGTTTAGCGCTAAAAAAAAACACTTTTTTTTGAATTTTTTACAGAAATATGGCTTAAGATACTTAATAAAATCAGTTGCATGTTATTGTACATCTTTTCAATTAGTTTTTAAAAAATATTAATAATAAAATATTGACAAATAAGCCCATGGCAGAGTGTTTTGGAGATATGTTTTTCGAGAGGTGCTCTGCGGTGCCAATCGGCATTCGTCGTAGAATCATCTGAAACTAAAAAAGTCGAATTTTTCAGTTAAAGTTTGACGTAATTTTAACACGGATTTTATTTATAGCCGAAAGAATTTGAATTCCAGATGTCAGATGAGGAACTCTGTATTATTTTGGTGAACATACATAATAGATTATAGACGACTTCAATTCGCAACTTTTATGCTCGCTATATCTGGGCTCTGCTCACTTGACGAAGAATTTGCATATGAAAGCAACGACAAAGCAACATCGAGTAAGATTGGCCGCTAGCGAGAATGGTTATACTTCATAAAACTGGTATTACTCATTTTCATTGCCGACAACTCTTTTTTAAGAGAATTTCATTAGACCGCGTTCATACAGGGAGATTGCGAATTCTTTTTTGATGGTCCTCGCCGTGTTCACACACCTTGCAATTGTTAGTTTTTAGTCTCGAGTCAACAGTATTGAGAAGAACGAAAACACAAAAGCTGTTGACAGAGCACGAGTTGAAGCAACAAATATTTCCCTATATTAACGCGGTCTTATTAATAGTAATTAAGT
Organism: Anastrepha obliqua; assembly: GCF_027943255.1. Taxonomy (NCBI): domain Eukaryota; kingdom Metazoa; phylum Arthropoda; class Insecta; order Diptera; family Tephritidae; genus Anastrepha; species Anastrepha obliqua. The sequence goes on from NC_072895.1 coordinate 58,154,258, forward strand.
GCTTTCAAACAAATGTAATTTTTGTCAGCTCCTTTCTAGTGCTACCAACGTACGTTTATTGATACCAGTTGCTTCATCTATTCGCCACTTGTTAACGCTTCGAATAGGTCTTATATTAAATTCCATTAAAAAATAATTTCATAAACCAAAAATGTTTTCACAAAGAAAAGGTGAACACACCTTCTTGACAAACTCTAAATTTAATCGAAATAGCTCGCTAACACGTGCAGCCGCGCTCATTTTGCCAACCAATATATTATTACGTTATCAGCCAACAGCTAACAGCTGGGTAAAAACACAAAATGTAGATATGTATTCGTAAATAAAGTATAAAAGTAGACAATCCAAATTTTTCAATCCAACGCTAGCCAAGTTGCATTTGCGCTCATTTCGCTTTAGTTAGCAGACTAAGCCAGCAAAAACAGCTGTCAGTGGCGTAAGTGTATTTACTTGGCTTGAGTTGTTGCCTCTTTTATTATTCATACAAAACGGGTCGTTTCACCTGTACCCGTTTAGTTTGTTTACAAAAATGGTTCAATGTTCACTTTTAGCGGCACTGCTTCACATATGAGTTAACGTTTTTTTAATAGGAAATTTAATGAACAAAAAATATGTAGAACAAAGTAATTTCGTTTTTTTTTCATAACACATTCATAAAAAGATGTCGATCGGAGATTTAAAAAGTAATTGCACAATTAGTAGAATGAGGTCAAAAAAAGAAGTCAACTTTAAAATCACGCGAATGAATAGCATGTCAGCGAAAGCACTTCGTGCTCTGATTTTATGTCAAAGTAGAGCCACATAATGGTGCATATAATTTTAAGCACCAAAAATTCATTTAATTGAGGAATAGTAACTGGGTTGAGAAACGTAAATTATACATACATATCTAGTTGTTGTTCAAGTTGTTTTCGAACTATTCTGTTCAGGTATTACGACCCATGACAGTCGGTTCTACGTTACCGGAATAACCCGGAAACAAAGTTTTAATAAAAAAAATCGGAAATCAGCAAATCTAGACTGCTGAAATCGACAACTGTAGTAAGATTGGTTAGAATTGGCGAAATTTATGCGAGAATAATCATATTTGAAATTGGATAGAATGGAAACAATTTTACCTATAAATATTGTGGCGAAGGAGAAAGGAAATTCAAGCCTTTAATCTGCGAAAGTTGCTACTTCAGTTTAGAGATACAAAATAAGTATTTATAATCAGGGACCGTGGTTGTTATGCTTTTTATTAAAAGAGTAATATTTTTTCCACCGATATTTTTCAGACAAAAAAACAAAGTTTAAATTTGACTTTCATTTTTTTGGTGACATATTACAATTATATATATATAATATTATAATATAAATTTGGCGCTTACACCCTTTTTTGAGTATTTAGCCGAGCTCCTCCCCCTATTTGCGGAGTGCGTTTTGATGTTTTTTCAGAAAGGGACCTACACCTGCTTGGTTTTTTATAAGAAGCTTTTTCATGGCAAAAATAAACTCAGAGGCTTATTATAGCCTTCCGAGGAGCGACCGCTATTAGCAAACACTTTTCTATCAATTGGTGGTTCGTGTCCTGTGCGCGTCAGAATGGTAGTCACGCATTAATCCCTTCGACTATGGCGCCCGCCTGGAAATATGTAAGTTAAAATCTGGACCATCACTTTTTCGAATTATTGCTTTTAAAAAGTGAAAGACTTAATGTTTAGATTAAAAAAATTAAATGTTTGTCTGGGACACAGTACATATTTTAATTTAATTTTTGTTTTCAATTTTTTCCAGCAAAGGGTGTATCAAATGTGATTCATAGTACCACAAAAGTTATACTATATATAAAACTATTGGTATAAAATCAAACCTGGTACAAAATTTAAGAGGAACCGGTGGTCTATATAGAGCTCGAATTTCACAATTTTTTTTTTGCCATTAAAAATACGAGATTTCAACTTTTCGTACTTATTACTACATCTATTGAGCATACAAAAATTTTTTTTATTTTAAAAACATTTTATAAACAAATATTTATTATTATAAAAATGCCGCTGAAGATGACACTCTCGAAAAATCGAACCCGGAGGGCGTAGGTGATTTCGAGACTTCTTCTCAACTGAAACACAAAATTCAAGAAGATTCTTAATCAGAAAAAGTGAAATTATGGTCGGAACTAGAACAAATTGAAAACATCAAAAATTGACCAAATAGCGCGCTTTTGACAAAAAAGTTCGTAAAATCAGTTCTTTTTTCACTACTTTTTTAGTGTAAAAAATAGGAAATTATTTAAATAAAGTTATGATTCTAGTTCCGACGATAGCCATAGCCATATTGTTAACAGCATATTCAAGTTTCAGACGATTCGGTTGAATAGTTTTTTTTTTTTTTAACACCAGGGTGAAAAAAGTCGTTTCGAGTTTAAAGTTTGAGGTACAGGAGCGCGCGGACCGCTCTCTACCTAGTTAATGGGCTGTAGAAGCTATAATATTGGGAATTTCCGCATGAAAATTTCACAGTATATTTTTAAGATCCTATACTTTAGAAAAAACAAACGGTTTTTGATTTTCTACACCACCGGGTCCCCCGAAAACAATTTAAATTTTTTTGTTAGATTTTTTAGAAAAATTCTGAGTCTGCAGCCTTACAGCGCAAGTTTGAAGTGGCCTGAAATTTTCGTTGATTTTTGACTGGGGATTTAGTTTTTTTTTCTAAGTCCCAGAGTATTTCCTCCATATTACAAATATTCGATACCATCAGCAAAAAAATTAAATTAAATTAATTTAAAAATCAAAAGGAATTTTGAGCGACTTCCAACTTAAACTTTGTTATACTAAACTTCAATGGGCTATAAAGCTGCATACCTTGAAGTTGTATAAAAATTCTAAATAAAACGTTACAAATTTTGATTAAATATTTTTTTTTTTTTAATTTGTTAAATTTTTGTGAATTTTTGTACCAAGTTTGTTTGTTTTGCTTCGAAATATATGCTTTTTGTTGTAGAATGAAATTATATACAATATGAAATCAAAATCAGATTTTTTACATCGTCAGTATTTTTATTTAATAAACACACCTCGTATATTCTACAGGTATACAGAAGTCGTCGAGAGTTTTACTATACCACTTCATGCATACTAAGTTTCAATCACATTTCATCAATTTGTTCCAAGTTACCAAAAGAATTTTTGTAGCTTCTGAACGTTTTTTAGATTTGAAATAAAGTTATTTAGTAGAGCCCAAATGCTTACTTGCTGGCTTGGCATGTCGAGCACGCGAACACATATTTGTATTCGTGCAAAATACAAATTTATACAAAATAGGCAATCTTTCCCATTTTTTTGTGTATACGTCTCAAACGGTTTGCAAAAAGATAAATAAAAACATTTTGAAATAAATTCAACAAAAAAATTACGCAAAACGCGTCTAATGTTGCGGTGATTTATACACTGGCATACATTTAAAAATGCAAAAATAAAATAAAAATACAATATTTACGTTTAATATACATAAATTAACCATAAACCTGGAGAGCAGTTCGAACAAGAAGTGCCTGTTTAGATCAAATTTATTTACATACATATGCATACATACATACATACAGTGGCGAGCATAACTGAGTGAGTGATGATTGTGAATGATTCCGAATGCCTTTCAAATTAAAATTTGTTTCTTAATATTGTTCATGGCTTAACTAAAATCATATATGTATGTATGAATGTAAATCAAACTTTCAAACTTTATACAAAATTAAGAAAAATTAAAACAAAAATCAAATTTTTAATCTCAATTTTTAGAAAAATTGCGTGTGCAAGCCATAAGCAACTAAAAAAAGCGTTACTTGTGAATACATTTGGTGCAGTTTTTTCTATAACAAGGGCAGCTTATAAAAACTGGAGTTGATTCCTTTTAAATTTAATTTAATTTTTTTGTTTTTTGCAGCCGGCCTTAAATAAGAAATTCACATTTGATAAGGAATAAATTTCACAACGCCGGCAGAAAATAAAATTATTAAAACGTAACGCAATTTTTAGCGCCTTAAAAAAATGTTTGTAAAAATTTAAATTAAAAAGTTTGAATTTTAGATGAAAATTTGTTGAGTGTTTCTAAATTATAGGGTTTGAAAGTTTGAAGTTTGCATATATCGCTTTGGTTAGAGCATGGACAATAAAAAAAAAATAGTAACAATAAAAATTAACTCGAAACACATTGTAAATATCAAACAACAAATCATCATGCACCCAGTTATGCTCGCCACTGTATATGCGTGTACATATCTATGTAAGTATGTACGCAGTTAATAAAACTGCCTTGTTTTTTTTTTTTTTTGAATATAAATTTATTGCTCTCATACGTTTTTGTTAATTATTTTGGCGCGTGGCCAAAGTCCGAACAAATATGTATGTATGGCTGTACGAATGTATGAATGTATGCATGTACGCATGGGTGTACGATTAACAACAAGCAAAAGTAATGCCGGTGCGGCTAATTTATATAATATATGATATAAATAATAACGAACTAAATAATATAAATATTTAAGAGTATATACATATATACATACATACATGTACGTATATGTGCCATATATTAGCAATAATTTGAAATAAATACTTTTTATTTTTAAATTCATGGGAATTTAAGCAACTAGCAACAATGCCAGTGATGAGTAACAGGTAAAAAGTTTAGACGGATTCAAATGAGCCATATTGGCTGGCGCATTGGAAGCAGCAAACCATATTTTATAGACAATATATTATGATATTCTAGAAATTTGATTTTGCGTTGATTTCTTATGATTCATATGAAAATTATTTTTTCTCGATTTCATGACTTCTGTAAAATTCGTAATTATAAAACCGAAGCCATACAGAAATGAACTTACATACCGAGATACCTATATATATCTAACATATATAATTGGCGCTTTCACCCTTTATTTGGTGTTTGGCCGAGCTCCTCCTCCAATTTGTGGCGCGCGTCTTGATGTTTTTCCACAAATGGAGAGCCCTACAATTTTATGCCGCCCCCGAACAGCAGATGGTTTTTTATGAGAAGTTTTTTTATGGCATGCAGAGATAGTCTCGTATAAATAGAATTCCGAAGTAGACGAAAGGCCTACGTGAGTGATTGCACAAACGAATAGGTCGGACATAAACAGCTTAAAGACTGCGCTTGAAAAAATTCAAAAAGGTTCAAAAATCATCCAAACTAACACAAACACGTGTTGAGATACTTTATTACTTTATTATATCGAATATATTATAGTATTTCTATTGCTGATGATTCTATAGGGCCTGCCATTTTCCTGACGGAAGTTTAAGAAAACTTTGGGGGGGAGCCCACCTATTTTGGGCTGGGTTATTTGAGGTGTGAATATTAAATAACAACGCAGATGCGGCTATAGAAGCAGTACGCATGTGCGGCAGGCAAATTGTATAGCATGAAGCATTCCCTTTTGAATCTTATATCTCCTGCTTTTTTAAAAAACAAAAGAACATACACAGACTTTTGTCGGGTAGGAGATTTGATTCTTATTACCGCGGCAAACATTAGTTTGGGGATAAAGAAATACATTATTTTCAATTTCAATCAAACAATTTAAAGTTTATGCTTCTTGTCAAGGTGACATTTCGCCCTAAAAAAATATTTTGCTATTCTTGTTTGTTCCATTCAGTTGTGAGTTACAGGATGTTAACAATGGCAGTCATGGCAAATCAGTACTTTTTACAGTTTTTCTTTGATAAAGGAGGCGAAAATGCAAGCCAAGTCGCGGAAATTGTGAACGGTGTTTATGGTGCCGATACTGTAACAGCTAATTACGTGCAATTTTGGTTTCGTCGATTCCGTTTATGCATTTTTGGTGTTAAAGAAAATGACGATAAAATCACAGAAATAATCGAAGTTGACCGGCATGTTAGCAGTCTTAGCATCGCCCCGGAGCTAAAGATCGACCATAAAACAGTTTTCAACCATTTGCGCAAAGCTGCATTCAAAAAGAAGCTCGATGTTTGGGTGCCACATCACTTAACACCAAAAACATAATAAAGCGAATTTTCATCTGCTGAATGAAATCGACTCATTTGTTAAACAGATGGTGACTGGGGATGAAAAATGGGTCACATACGACAATATTGTACGAAAATTACGGTGGTCAAAGCGTGATGAAGCAGTTCAAACGATGACCAAACCAGGACTATCGGCCAGAAAGGTTCTACTGCCTATTTTTGGGACTTGGAAGGAATCATTTATTACGAGTAAACTCAGTATGGCCAAACACTAAATTCAGAGCTCTACTGCCAACAACTGGACTGTTTGAAGCTAGAGATACACTAAGAACGGCCAGAATTGGCTAACAGAAGAGGTTTTGTGTTGCATGAACCTTTTTCTCTAATTGCAAAACTTCCCGAGTGATTAGAAATTGGTATCAAGAGGAGATTGTGAAAATCGATTAGTATCGATTACTAGAGTTTATCGCCAATAAAGACCAAGCCTTCAATAAGAGAGGCAATATGAAGCTACCTTTAAAATGGCAACAGATTATATATACAAAAAACGCTGCATATTTGACCCAAATCGGACAATCCGAAACGTCTTAAATAAAGTTTTGAATTTTGCATAATGGAGATTTCATAAAAAATTAACTACTATTATTGTATATTTATTTCAAAGTATGCTATACAGAAAGGTTTAGTCTAATGATTTTTGAAAACACAGTTCCTATGTTAAATTATTATCATTCTTTACCGCAGCTGCTGGGAAGAGAAATCAGAATCGATGCTTTTTTGAATGTGGCGATTTAACCAGCCTTTGCAATAGAGTTTTATAAAGACAAAATAGAAAGTACCTTATGTGGTAAAACAGAAACAACTTCTATAACAAATGATGTACAACAGAAGCGTAAAGCAAAAAACACCTGGTTGCGAAATTTGCATAAAATGCGACACAATTTAAAAGAGCGCTTGGCATTTCCGTGCGCGAGATGAATAAAATTATGTAGAACATAATAAAAACAATGTGAAAAGTAAGTTACTCGCTACGAAGCTCAGTAGTAGTATAAAAAAATATAAATAGATAGCGTATATATATATATACATATATATGTGTTTAATAAAAATAAGTGTAACTATCTGCTTTTTATCAAAAAAAAAAACAATTTAAGAAATTGAAATCACTTTTCCACTAATCCACCAATAAACTGTATTAAAACACTTGAAAACACACATTTTTTTCCTACTTTACATTCGTTGCTCAGCCTTCAGTGTTTGCGACTTAATTTACAGCAAATTTAATTTAAATAAAAATTAAAATTCATCACTAATTTATTTTTACCTTTCTCAAAGCGCTAATTTTTTTCAATCTTAATCTTTTTTTTTAAGAATTCTTTCATTGTTAGAAAAACAATACTTAAAAACTAAATTAGCACTTTAACACCAAAAATATTTTCTGAAACTTTTAAATTCATATTATTGTGTTTGAATAACTTCTTTTAATTTTTTAGTTTTTATTATTATTGCAATATATTTCGTTTTGTATGTAGTGGAGCAAATAATCTTCAGTAAACTTTGCGAATTCACGTGCCAAACACAACTGATGCCAATAGTGTAAACTAGTCAACCGCCACAGCTTGCCTCAACAACGTGTTCATTCAGCTACATGCCAATACAATTACGACAAAAACGCTAGCAACAACCGGCAGTGACGGGTAAGAAACAATATCAAACATTAGCAAGCGGCATCGCGGCACAGTGGGGTAAGACTGTAGAGTAAGTAGGGCAATTACAAACAAACTTTAATGAAATTAGGCTAAAAAAAAAATAAAAATACAAATTATTGTAAGATGATGGCAAGAGTACCCCAGGTACGCTACAAGTAGCACTTACGTGCCGTTTTGATACAAATTATTGTATTGAGTCATAAAATAAATAAATTTAATTAAACAGAATTAATTGCATATCAAAACAATAGAAAAATAAAGCAAAATAGAATAAACAAAAGTAAATGAAACATCAAAAGCAAAAACACAAAGAATATATATTAAATAAAAAATAGAAAATATAATCAAGACGTACATAGATACGAATAAAAAAGGAAAATAAATAAAAAAAAATTACAAAAATAAAATAGAAGAAAATAAATATATAAAACAAAGTCTTAACGAAATAAAATGCCATAAATTTAATAAATTAAATTAAACTGAACTAAATTATTAAAAACAAAAACGAAATAGAAAGATAAGTAAAAATAGAAGAACAAATAAAATCATAAAATAAAATATTAATCATAACATGCCGAGTGAATTAAAAAAGTAATGTACAATAAAAATTTTACTAAAAACAAAATGTAATAAAAAATAATATAAAATAAATAATACAAAATAAGACTATTTATAATTGAATAAATTATAACCAAACTAAAAGTTTTCTAAATTGGAATTAGGCCGTGATGTCAAGAGTGAGAAAGGCATTTAATAAACGTTTTCAAAGATCTTAGCAGCAGTAGACGTATTTCCAATGAGCTCTTCAGGAAGGAGAATATTTTTAATCCCATGTCGATGGGTCGTTCGTGGCCGGCCAATTCGTTGAGAAATATTTTTTTTTAAACTACTGCTAAAATATTATTAAAATGATAAAATATTATTAAAATAAAAAAAACTTAGAAGATACCTTATGAATTTTTTCCAATTTTCTGTTGGCATTATATAGTAGAAATTAGTGCCGAACGCGAACGACCTGGGATTAAGGTTAAAACTGGCGACATTTTATTATTTACATTTTTATCAGAGTGACGTGCGCGAACGATCAACCTATGGAGATTAAAAAAAAATAACTACACACCGAAATTTCGAGTCAATGAATGCAACTCTAAGAGCACTTAGAGGAATTAGGAATCTTTCTCTCAGTCCAAATTGTGGTTAATTTAGTGTTAAGGTTTTGGTTTACACTCTTGCAAGATCAAATTAACTCAAGAAGTGAGGAGCCAAACAGCATTAGAAGACCGAAAAGGGCGATATCGAAATGATCCATATTTCAGTCGGCATACGTAGAAGAGTGGTCCAAGCTTGACATCAAGGAATTGAATGCTGCAATTGGTGATATGAACGGTGTGGAATTAAATTTAAAACCTAGAATAAATTTTAGCTCGATATCTCAATTACTCTGTATTTTATTTAAGGGCGGAAGTCCATGTAAAATTTTCAAAAAATCGATTTTTTTCGATATTTCGAAAGTATAGTATCTTAAGAATATACCGTGAAATTTCCATGCGGAAAGTCCCAATATTATAGCTTCTATAGCCCATTAACTATGTAGAGAGCGGTTAAAAATGTCAATAAAATAAAATTCTGACTTTTTGTCAAAGGCTTATTTTATAATTAATTTTATAGTTTTTTTTTCAATTTTATAGGTTCCTCCTTTCCGTTAATATGTTATAAAAAAACCAATTTCATTTTTTTGTTTCAGATTGATAAATTAAGCGTAATAAATAGAGCAGTTTGAGACCTCGCTCCGTAGGCAGCCGACAAGAAATGTTTCTAAGCCGCCATTTTGGAAAAAAATGAAAAAAAAAATGTTTGTACTCTCGAAAGGTTAAATAAAGTTGTGTTAAAGCTTCAAAATAGTAAAATAATTTTACCACCTTTAAAATTATGTTTAAAAAATAACCGATTTTGAGGCTTCTACATGGACTTCCCCCCTTAAATACGAAATTGTTATGACTCTATTGAAGTATGTGGAATGCGCTCAAGGAAAAAAAGAAAAAAATTGTGTATATTTTTTTGATAGATGGTCATGACAAACTGGCATATGAGTTTGACACAAAAACTATTGCCTTCATCGTAGTATCGTATCAGTCAAAAGCTAAAGTGCGCCTATCTATTTTTTTTTTCTAGCTGCATAAGAACTATCGATAACTGTGGTTTAACGCTTCCAAATTATGGAAATTTACTTCGAAAAAAAAAGTCTATTCGCGCAGTTTATAGAGGGCAGCATCATCGGTTCTTATTTCTTTCGAAATGAGAAAACACGAAGCCTCTGCCGAAGTGGGGGATAGCGAGCGCTATCGAGACATGCTGAGTGAATTTTTGTCCCCAAAATTAATCAGCTAAACATCGACGACATTTGATCTCAACAAGATGACGCAATTTGTCATACAGCGCGTTTAACAATCGGTTTATTGCAATATTCAAGCCACCACTGACGCCATACGGCCAGATTTATTGGTAAAAAAAGTAAAAAAATGGGACTGATCGAATAGAACATGTAACTCGTTACGGTTACGGCTTTTCTGTTACGGTTTATATGTACAGAGGATACTATCCTTCCAAATAAGAATTTTAATAAACATGTTGCAATTAGTAAAATGATGAGTCCCATACATTTTAATCGGTAAGTGCGTCAGGTATGTTTTTCTCGTCTCACAAATAGTTTGTTGCACTGTAAAATTACAGCGTGAGAGAAAAATACAACCAACTGGTTACTAAGTTGTATAACCGGCTAGTTAACTGGCTAAGAGAACACTTTGACAGCGTGCTGACCAGCCGTCTAGCCGGTCACGGACGTGTAGGCCAAATGTGGAAAGAATAATTAAAAAAAAAAAATTGTTATAAGCTCCAACACAAGCTGACTGGGCGCTGTCACGAAGCCACAAAGTTCAGCTAAGTCAGCTGAGTCATCAGAGAGCGGCGAAACAAACGAACAAATTTCTATGGCGATAAATGATCCACGGTCCATAAATAATTAATCGGTTTTGCGAAGTAGTGAGCATTATTTTGATTTGGCTTGTGGAACAACGTGGCGTATGGTTGATGCCACTAACGAGCATTCTACATTTATGTACGTTTGCATTGGCAGGTTTTGCTTTTAGGTCAATAAAACGTGATTTTTCATAGAAAAATTTTAATTTAACATATTTTTTTAGATGACTTCTTAAGGTACAGTTATGATTGCCAGCTTAAATATTGCATTTCGTCCTTGATGCTTGAAGTTTTGGTATGCGAAAAGGTGGTTAGTGTCGGCGGGGTGCCTTCACATGCCGAACATAAGTTTAGTATGTCGGGGTCAATTCTGGATAGGTTTAGAGTTTAACTTGTACAGTATTCAGAACGTAATTGTGCCAAGGTTACGCGGGACTCTCGGGGAACTTGGAGCACTTCGTCTGCAATAGGGGAAAGTGCTCAGTCGGGAAAAGCCGTTCTGTTAGAATACCACAAATATGTTGTACATTATTGCATTCTATATAAAAGTTGGTTTGTATACGGAAAACAGCCTAATTCAATTTAGCAACAATATGGCGCGTAAAACCAACTGAAGGCTCCCCCGATTGGGTACTTTGTAACATAGTCTATTTGCATTGCATTGTCATTTCATTCACTCGTTGTGATATAACGAAAATCGGAAGCGTTGTAGCTTGCAATGAAAAATATCAACAACAACCAAAATCTTTTGTTTTTCGGTTAGAGAATATTTTTCTTGTGAATCAAGGCACATCTACTGGATTTAAAATTAATACCTGCCTTGCCACTCTATTCAGCAGCAGTGCTGATGAATGGTTTGTCAACTGTCCACATTTCCGTGTGTGGCTTAATGCTGTAATGTTGCGCAAGTTTGCTACCTGGTAGAAATTTAATAGTACCCACGTATTCCCTCCCTGTATTGTGAGGGCGCTATTTTCGCAACGCACTCGGAAAAGCTTGCGAATAGAAAATGCATACACTCGTATGTACATACATATATACGTAACGTAAATGAGAAATGTAAACAAAAATTGCATGCGGCACGCCAACGGAGGAGCAGCCAATTTACTTGTCCCAGAAATGTTGCATAAACAAGTTTTTTTAATTTTTTGCTTTTTATATACATGTATGTATGTATGCATGTGGACGTATACAGTACGAAGTCAATAATCTAAATCTTTGATATATATACTTATATATTTATAGGGCTCCAATTCGGTGATATTGGAACCCTATAAATATATAGTTCTATAATCTTGAGAGCACTGTTGAAAAAATCTCTAGTAAAAACAAGTGCAGCAGAATCTCGCTAGGGCAAAACTAACCTCCAAGAACCCTCTTTTTTTATTTTGGAGTAGGCCACATTCCAAAATTCTGTTCTTATCGCATTTCTACTTGTGATATTACCTAAAGTAAATTTTAGAAAATTTTATTCGTTAGTACCTGAAACATTTCAGTCTTGCAAATTTTAAAATTAAAGTTATATTGACCTGACTTTGCTCATTTTCAATTACGCCTTACATTGAGCCAATGTTAGTCTAAGTACCAAGTTGCGTTCAAATACTTAAATTTTCACTCAATTGGCTACAAACAACCGTTATGAAAATAAAAAATATAACACCCAAAATAAATGCAATTCCTTCGATTGCTATTAGTTGCGGTTATCGAGTTCGTCTGGTATATGTAGAATGTACGATATATGTGACTACATGTATGTATATGTATATATATACATGTGTATGTATAACTATTTTGTATGAGCGTCTGACAAATTTACTTTTACAAACTTTTCTATATGCACACCGAATGAAATATGTAAGTAAACCAAGTTAATGTGGGTGTATTTTGAAAGACCAGGAAATTTCATTTAAGAAAATTGAGCTTTGTCTAATATAAAATTGCAGATATGTGTTTTTTCTTCTTTATTTACTTTTTTTTTTTTTTGATATAAAATAAAACATGTTTGCTTTAATATTACAGTACAAATAGTACATGTTTACTGTTTATCCATTTGGTGGTGAATATCTAAGTACAACTATGTGCACAATAATAGCAGCGCGATATGTTATACAGTTTTCACTATTTATGTATTTTTTATTAATTTCTTCTATTATATATTTCACTATTTATTTTATTTATATATTTTTATTTGATTTTAGATTGTTTAATTTTTTGTATTCATTGTTTTTTTAAACAACGAATATATAAAATAAAAACCATATAACTCAAAGTTTCAAACCTTTCAAAAAATTTAAAAAAATGCTATAATTTTTCATCAAAATTTCAAACATTTCGTCAGAATTTTTAGAAAAATTCTGGTTATGTAGTTATTGTAACCACTACATACTCGTCAGACCCATTCTTCTATATGGAAATGTTGTCTGGTGGTGTGCTATGCAGAAAAAAATCTATTCTAATTTATTGGCGGCCACCGTAGACGAATGGGTTGGTACGTGACTACCATTCGGAATTCACAGAGAGGACGTAGGTTCGAATCTCAGTGAAACACCAAAATTAAGAAAAACATTTTTCTAATAGCAGTCGCCCCTCGGCAGGCAATGGCAAACCTCCGAGTGTTTTTCTGCCATAAAAAAGCTCCTCATAAAAATATTTGCCGTTCGGAGTCGGCTTGAGGTAGGTAGGTAGGTCCCTCCATTTGTGGAACAACATCAAGACGCACACCACAAATAGGAGGAGAAGCTCGGCCAAACACGAAAAAAAAGGTGTGCGCGCCAATTATATATTTATAATTTATTGAATAAGGTGCAGAGATCAGCGGAATTAGCAATATGTGTCGTCATGAAAACCACGCCATCCATGGCTTTGGATATCATATTACATCTGCCACCCTAGATCTCTTCTGCAAATACTCAGCGGCCTGGCTCCGCTTTAAGGCTCAAAGCGAGCTCACAATGGAGGACTGTCACACATGGAAATTCAACCATATTAGACTCCTACACGGATATACCTAGTGTCTGTGATTATCACCCTCCCATGCTTTGCTTCGAACGGAATTTCCTAATGAAAAGCCCTTCTCGACTGGAATGGCTTGAAGAAGATCCAACACCCAACACACCCGTTAAGATCTACACGGACGGATCTAAAATGGACATCGGTGTAGGATCAGGGTTATTTTGCGAAGAGCTTTCTATTAGTGAATCCTTTAAACTACCGAATCACTGTAGTGTTTTTCAAGCGGAAATAATAGCTATTCATGAAGCCTTAAAATGGCTAAAGATAAACGAAAAATCATCAACTGATATATGCATTCTATCAGACAGCCAAGCTGCCCTACGAGCCCTGGATGCATTCCAAATAACATCAAGGAGTGTCTTACGTTGTCGCCAATCCCTAAATTACATGGTCAAGCAATATCGTATAATCTTATGCTGGGTTCCAGGCCACAAGGATATACTAGGGAACTGTAGGGCAGACCAACTTGCAAGAGAAGGTACCGGTATGCCCGACATAAGCAATTTTATGGAGATGTCTCTCGCAATTTGTAAGGTTCTCATTAAGGACGCACTAATCAGTTTTACAAATCAAAGATGGATTAGCGTTAACACCTGTGAAATTGCTAAGGAAACATGACCAAGGCTAAATTTACGTCTGTCCAAGAGTATTATAAAACTGAGTAGACTTCAAATCAGGACTTTAGTAGGGGCCTCACAGGACATTGTCTCATAGGAAATCAAGCAAGGAGATTAGGCGTTTACACGCATGATTTCTGTCGTAGCTGCAGAAATGAGGAGGAGTTGGAAACAATTCAACACCTTTTTTGCACATGCCCAACTCTAAACGGATGAGAACGTCGACAAAGTCAAGGAAATGGTGCGGGAAAGCCATCATTTAAGTTAGAGGAAGGTAGCCCGTGACCTTAGCGTGTCTCACGAATAAATTCGCAACATTTTACACCATCAATTGGGCATGAGACGCGTGGCTTCTCGACTCGTTCCAAGAGAGTTGAATTTCTTTCAAAAAAGTCATCGGAAGAAGGTGGCTGAAGACATGTTTAAGCAAGTGAATTCGGACCCAACGTTTATCCAGCGCATCATAACAGGTGATGAGACGTGGGTATATGAGTTCGACATAGAAACCAGTCAACGGGCGGCTGATTGGCATTATCCACATGAGCCGAAATCCAAAAAATCACTTCGAAGTTCGTCAAAAGTGAAAGTCATGCTACTCGGTTTCTTTGTGCACTCATGTGTACGGCAAATAAAGAATATTATTTGGAAATTATGCGACATTTAAGAGAGAATGTGCGTAGGAAACGACCCGATTTGTGGAAAGAAATCACGTGGATCTTGCACAATTATAACGCACCGTCTCACAAAGCTCATATTGTTAACACTTTTTTGGCCAAAAACTCGACAAATATCATTGACTGCGACCTTTTCCTTTTCCCAAAACTTAAATTTCCACTCCGCGGACACCGCTTTGAGTCGATAGAGACCATTAAGGAGAATTCGCTGAAGGAGATGAAGAAGATCTCTTCAAACGCGTTTAAAATGTACTTTCATGACTGGACTAATCGTTGCCATATGTGTATTGCTTCGAATGGAGCCTATTAGAAGGTGACACAATTAATTTTGATGATTAAGCAATTATTTTCCGTTTTATTGAACAATTCCCGGTACTTTTTTAACAGAATGTAAATAGTCAAAACTTTGCAATATGTCGGAATGTTATTATTATGAAAACAGGTGTAAATTATGAGAAATATAAATTTATGACAAACAAAAAATCACATTCTTCCCTGCATCGTGTTGGACTAAAAGATAAAATCAAATGGTATGACAATCTGTGGGAGCGGCAGCCGTAGCCGAATATGTTGGTGCGTTACTATCATTCGGAATTCGAAGTACGTTGATTCGAATCTCCGTGAAACAGTAAAATGAAGAAAGCGTTTTTTCTAATAGCGGTCGCCTCTCGACATGCAATGGCGGACCTCCGCCATGAAAAAGGTCCTCATAAAAAATATCTGCCGTTCGAAGTCGGGTTAAAACTGTAGGCCCCTTGAAGAAAATTAGACTACAGATGCAAAGATCTTCATCGGTGGCACGCGATCAACGGCCATGAAAATAATATTTTCATAGATGAGAAAATGTTCACTGTTTGAAAAAATTTTTAATAAGCAAATTGACAAAATCTTTGGTAAGACTTCTAAACACGAAAAAAATGTTGCTACAAGGGTTCAGCGTGGCCACCATCCAGCCTCCGTAATGGTTTGGCCTGGAGTGTGTTGTAAAGGCGTTACATCTCTTCATTTCTGCGAAAAAGGGATTAAAACCGGGGCAGAAGTGTACCAGCAGAATGTCTTAGAAGGCGTGATGAAGTAGCTGCGCAGTACTCTCTCCAATGAAGAGCGTTGGATCTTGCAGCAAGATTCCGCTCCAGCCCATAAGGCAAAAATCAACCAGCAATGGCTAAAAACCATATTCCTGGGTTCATAGCCGCAAAAGATCGGGCGTCTGGAAGTACAGATATGAATCCATTGGACTACAGTTTGTGGTCAGAATTGGAGAACATGGTCTCAAACAATCTTTAGTTAAAGCAGCGACGTTAATATCCATGGAAACCGTGCGTGCTGCAATAGCTGAATGGCCTAATCGTTTGAAGGTTTGTGTAAAATCAAATGGTGGTGACTACTTCGAATGAAAATTTAATTTTTTTTTAATATTTAAATGATTAAATAAAACTAACTTCATTAAAAAAAAATCTATAAGGGACCTAACTTGTAACAGAACTTATGGCAGAACTAAGTATATATTTCGATTAGCTATTTTTTTAATACTTTTCATTGCTTTTATACTATACATATATACATATTTTATGCACTTATTATTTTATTTTGTTTTGTAGTCCCATTACAGTCAATTCTATTAAACTCATTGACATTTTAGTTAATTTCGCTACAGGCTATTATTAAAATTTAATTTCTTTTCTAAAACTCGTGTGTGACCTTCACGTAAGCTTAGAAAAAATTATGCGCATTTTTTTCTAATCAATTTTGCCCACCAGCAGCAGTTGTATAACTGATAATCAAATTAAATTAAAATTATTGTTAAAAATTTACTAAAAATGAACATTTCAGTATATTGTATGTAAGTACATTCTAAAATTATCAGCGCTGGTTTCCAATATTAACCCTAGAAAAACTAAAATTCCTGAAAATAGCATTTTTTTCAAATTGAGTGCAAATACCAAAACGCTTATATTGATAACATTCTATTAAGCTTTTGTGTTACTAAGCATTCAGAACATGTAAACAAAGATTTCCAAGTGAAACAAAAAACAGCAAAATTTAAATTATCAATTGAGCAGTACGAATCCAATGAATGTTGCATATACGAGGTGTGTTCAAAAAGAATCCGAATTTTGAGTTTTCGCAGGTTACGTATATTCGAATTTCGATTTTTTTGTGGCTACTCATGTCTCTCACTCAAGCCGTCGAGATCGGCCATTTTGAATGTTCAGTTAATTGTTGACATCTGCTTTGCTTGCACGTGTTTCGGCTCGTCTTCGATTTTTACCTATTCAAAAAGATGGATCAAAGAACCTGTATCAAATTTTGTGTGAAAAACGATATTAAGTGCGCGGATGCATTCCGAATGTTGACTGTGCCATACGGAGAAGCTACTTTGGACCAAAGCAACTTTTATCGGTGGTACAAAATGTTCTCACAAGACCGAGAAGATGTGAATGACGAAAAGCGTGCCGGACGCCCGAACACTTCAACAACAGACGAAAAAATTGATGAAGTGAAGAAAATGGTATTGGCCAATCGTCGAATCACCGTTAGAGAAGTTGCTGAAGACCTAGACATATCGATTGGCTCAATCCATTCGATTATTTTCAATGATTTGGGCATGGGACGGGTCGCCGCAAAATTCGTACCAAAACTGCTCAATTTCGACCAAAAGCTGCATCGCATGAACATTGCTAATGAGATGTTGGGCTCTGTCGACCCAACGCGACGACCCAAATTTGCTCCAGAGGGTCATAACTGGTGACGAATCGTGGGTTTATGGTTATGACGTGGAAACCAAAGCTCAATCATCTCAATGGAAGCTGCCGCACGCACCAAGACCGAAAAAAGCGCGCCACGTTCGGTTGAATGTAAAAGTTTTGCTTACCGTTTTCTTCGATTGCAGGGGCGTTCTGCATCATGAGTTCTTGCCACAGGGTGAAACGGTCAATAAGGGATATTACCTGCAAGTTATGCGCAATTTGCGCAAAGCAATCCGCCAAAAACGCCCGGATATGTGAATGAACAAAAATTAGCTCTTGCCCCTGCTCACACATCGTTGCTTGTGCGCGACTTTTGGCCAAAAACAACACACTAATGATGTCACAGCCACCGTATTCCCCAGATCTGACCCCCTGTGACTTTTTCTTGTTCCCGAAACTGAAGAGGCCCATGAAAGGACGACGATTGACGAGATAAAGACGGCATCGAAGGAGGAGCTGAACAAGATAAAAATAAAAAACAATTTTTTGAAGTGCTTCGAAGATTGGAAAAAACGTTGGCACAAGTGCATAATATCTCATAGGGATTACTTTGAAGGGAACAAAATAGATATAAATGAATAAATAAATAATTTTTGAAAAAACACAAAATTCGCGATACTTTTTGAGCACACCTCGTAGATGTACAGACATGATCAGATGAAATGTTAGCGTACACAATAGGGATGGCGCTATATGTACATATGTATACATGTATGGCCATTAATGGAATCATAAAATTTGTATTGTAAATTAAATGTATAAGCAAGTATTAACGTGTGCAAATTTTGTCGTATGTATTAATTTTAGACAGCAAAAAATTAACACGAAATAATCATTTACTACGAAGCGCAGTTTGTATAGCGTGAGAAAGTTATCAGCTATAGACGTAAGATGGCATAAGATAGATCAGATAAGCTAAACTTATAAATTTATGAGCTACATATTTTCGAATATAAATTTAAGAAATATAAATTTAACAAACTTAAATCTGTTTTATTACGTACTAAGATTTAGTTTAACGTACGGATATTTTAAAAATATTATGATAGTAACATAATTTTACTTTTAATTTAAAATAATACTTATGTAAGCCGAATAGATACATCTTTCGCGAGATAGACAGGTCTAAGTTAGCGGAACGATCTGGATTCATACTATCACAACAGCATTCTCCAAAAATTTATAGTAAAATGCTTATTATGTTACAACAATTTTGCATTTCATCATATCAAACTGGTCATCAGTAAACGTTGTCTACACAGATTTTTCTAAAATTTTCGACATTGTTTTGCATAGTATAAAGTTCAAAAAGTTAAGGTTACGGCCCTCCCTTTCTAACAGAAATTCTTATGCCGAAATAGGTAATATCAATTCACACCCCTTAATTGCCATCTCTGGTGTGTCACGGAGCAGCATTCATAGTCCGTTGTTGTTGTTGTTGTTTCAGCAGCATAAACATTTCCCATACATATGTATATAGGGGATGCTGCTGAAGTGACCGGACACCCGGATATAAATCCGCGTCGTTCCGGTAAGGTAGAACCGACTGTCCATTATTATTTATGCTTTTTATTAATGGCTCTCGTGTCTGTTCTAAGAACGCTCAATTTCTGCTCTATACAGATGATTTGAAAATTTTCAAAAGAATTACCTGCATTTCGGATATTTCGTTATTATTAACAATCTATAACAGAAACAAATCTAAAACAGAAACAAATTACCGCTTAATAGCAATGAATGTTTGCATATCACCTCACTCACTCACTTATATCATTTATAATGCTTGTTTTTCCGCAATAAATGAATTTTTGGATCTAGGTGTAGTTTTTGACCTTTAAGGATCCTTATAAAGCGTTTTTCAGTAAGAGCGCTTCAACTTTTTTTTTTTGAATAAAACACAAAAGGTTTGACTTTTTTAACTAATTTTTTTTTATTATCGAGTTTGAACATATACATTTAAGTATGAAATTCGATTTCTTTTGCATGACCACCGCGTGCACGTTTTACGAAGTCCAATCGTTGAACCCAATTTTCGACCACTCTTTTGCATAAATCGGCCGAAATTCCAGCAATTTCGTGTTCAATATTGGCTCTGAGGTCACAAATCGTCGCCGGCTTGTTACTGTAGACCAATGACTTCACATAACCCCAAAGAAAATAGTCTAGAGGCGTCAAATCACACGAGCGCGGCGGCCATTCGACCGGTCCATTTCTGGAAATAATGCGCTCATCGAACTTACTCTTCACCAAATCAATTGTAGCGTGTGCTGTGTGGCTTGTGGCCCCGTCCTGTTGAAACCACATGTCGTCTAAGTCCATACCATTCAATTGCGGCCAAAAATAATCGTTTATCATGTCGCGGTATCGATTTCCATTCACAGTAACGTGGCGATCGTTCTCGTCAACGAAAAAATATGGGCCAATTACGCCGCCGGCATGTAAACCGCACCAAACAGTGATTTTTTCGGGATGCAACGGTGCCTCATGAATCACGTGTGGATTGCTTTCTGCCCAGTAACGCATATTTTGCTTGTTGACAAAGCCATTGAGCCAAAAGTGAGCTTCATCACTGAAGATGATTTTTTGGAAAATCTGCTCTTAAAGTAGCAGCAACAGAACGATTATTTTCATAAAAAATTTGCACGATTTGCAATCGTTGCTCAAGTGTGTAGCGTTCCACGATGAAATGTATATTAATGAAGTTTACAAATGACAAGCGAAAAATAAAAAATATTGCGTCGTTCGCCCTCCCTATCGGAAAAAAGTTGAAGCGCACCTATTGAAAAACGCTATACTAGGAAAATGTTTTATTATTCTCTAATGAGATTAAATTTCGAATATGCCTCCAA
Source organism: Anastrepha obliqua (assembly GCF_027943255.1). Lineage (NCBI taxonomy): Eukaryota > Metazoa > Arthropoda > Insecta > Diptera > Tephritidae > Anastrepha > Anastrepha obliqua. Next base: position 58,174,835 of record NC_072895.1, read on the forward strand.
TTTATACTCGGCCAAACTGTTTACTCCCAAAGGATCGTAAGAGTTCAACGCAGCTTCGACCGGTTCGCTCTGCAATATCTGCTCTTACTCTTAAAATCACTTCCTCAAGGCGTATAATACACTCACTGAGGTTTATCTATGACATTGTCTGTAGTATCATTGATTATCCAGACTACTGGAGCAGATAAGCTTCAATATTGTTCAAAGTGATTGGCATATTCCTTTTCTGTTACATGTTAAAATTTTTAAATCAAACTATTTCAATTATACACCTGTTACTAGATCACGCAGTGAAACTAATAGATTTTTTAATAGTATCGATATTAATTTGCTCTTCCTAGATCTATAATTTTTTATCTAAGCTGGAATTAAATTACTTTGAAGTCTTACATATTATATTTAAGACATTTTGTACCTGTAGTCTGTAGGACTTATAACCATAGACTTATTAAATCAAATCAAATGACATGAAATGAAAACGCGTACATACATATCGTCCCCTTAGTATTAAAATAGCCTATACATTTTTTGATGTTTTGAGAAAATGAATTTCAAATTTTTTGTCGAAAGTAGCTCTCACTCAAATCTCGTTATGTCTGTAAATATTTATTATTTTTTGACTGACTTTTTGACCCACTTTGTGGAACTAAAATTTGACAAAATTTTGACCACATATAAAACCGACGATGGAGAATCCAAAAATTGAATAAAAAAATAATAGCCTATGAGCACATAGGCTATTGTTATACTAAGGGGACGATATGTATACCTATAACCCCTTTCTGCTGAATTAACATTCAAACGCGACTGTCTTTGGAGCGACACATATTATGTTATTATTAGGCATTATGTATTATTTTTTGTATCACTGAAAATACAACACATATAATATTACATATTGTAGTGCTATATAAGTATGTTACATTAAATTTGATTAGTATTTTATATGTAACTAACATACATACATAATTGTCGTGTTCAAATAATATATATGCCTACAAAATTTGTTTCATGACACCGCCATACTGAATACAAATAATGCCACCGCATTGAGGAGTATGCACGCATCCACTGAACCATATCAAAATAAAGTTTTTATTTTATATGATTAGCAATCAATTGCGCTTTAAGAAACCACCGACACTATTAAGAGATAAACTGAATGTCGGTCATTCATTCGGCAACAAAGAAAACGTGAAAACTAAAAAGAAACACATGCTTGCAAAAGAGCAGGAAGTGAGATTAGCAACCTTACAATAGAGAGTTTTATGCACAATATTAATCTCTATTTATTCATTTTGCCATCATTTCCAAATTGTATATTAACAAAAACTAGTATCCGACGTCAATCGCATTGAGGCTTCCTTTAAAATCAGAAATCTAGCAAATTGAGCAGATGAAGAAGCCTAACCTTAGGTCATTTCGGTAACATAGAGCCGACTATCGTGGGAACGCGGTCATCTTTGTTGTTGTTGTCGAATATTGATGAGTAGAGATAGGATTCTTATGCAAGTGCATATTTTGTTTAACATCACATGAAGTTCGCACCTAGGTAGAAACTCATCATAATAAAATATTCAATTTGCATAAAAATCCGATCTCTATTGATGAGTGACTTCCGCTCCGTAGTACCTGGGTTTTAAACTCCGCGCATGAAAGACGAAAATTATAGAAAAAGATCTCTTTCATAGCACTCGCTTCTCGACAGGTGGTAAACCTCTGAGTGAATTTCTGTCACGAAAATTTTCTTCATAAAAAAACTATCTGCCGTTTGGAGGCGGCATAAAACTGTAGGTCACCTCCATTTGTGGAAGAACATCAACATGCACCCCACAAATAGGAGCTCGGCCAAACGCGCAACAAAAAGGGTGTGAGCGCCAGTTTTAATATTATTTCTTGTAGGCGATACATACAATATAACCCTAAGTTAATTTTAATATATATAATGCGTATATGTACATATAATAAATTTTGATATGCATACGCGACAGCAATCATTCAAAAGAACTTTCTATGACTTAACACCGCATTTACGACTCTTTTTTTAATGAACGGAGTGTAGGTGACTGCAACGCCGATGAAGCATGATACAATTTTCTTTTGAAACCCCAGACTATGGGTTTTTTCAGCTACATCTCTTAACTGAGCGCTTCGGTGTCTAATACAAACGAATAGCCTTCATCAATGTTTTTAAACAGACTTTGTCCAGCTGCCAGCTGCTTTGTCAGCAACTGAATGTGGTGTGGAATGTATATGAAAGCACCAATACAAAATACACACAACAACCCAAACTTAAAATATCCTGAGACATTCGATCGGAACTTACCTCCGATGGCGACATAGATGACATTTTTTCACGTTTTGGATATATGTTTTCTGACTGCTACACTACTGGCTTATATTTGTGGCTCCACGAACGTATTTTTAAATAATTTTTTCCTATTTTTATGTTGTATTCTTACTAAATTTTTTAAGTATATTTTAGTTGTTGACAATCACGAAAAATTTCCCATTTGACAGCTTGTTATAGTTTGCACTTTTATCAAATCTGCTTTTGGATTGTCAAGAAATGTGAGCAAGTGTTCCCGATAACCTGTAAATGATTTGTTATCGATTTAAATGAGTATTGTGATTATTTGGTGATTTTTAATGGGGGATTTTTTAATATATTCATATACATATCTTCATAAATGGTTTATTGGCAGCTAATATTATATTATATATTAAATCGAATATATAAAAATATATATTGAAATTGTAGAGTTAAGTTTTAAAACAATACTTGAGCGAAAATACACCGGAACGAGGAACAATGTGGAAATTGATTATGGCGCCATCAGGCGGCTGATAGCATACGACTGCAGAAATATATTGCGCGTAACGGGTAGTATGGTATTTTCCTGAGGGAGTGTAAGGTAAACACAGTTGAAAACAACGCAGGGGAGGCCTTTCTCTTCCTTTGCTACCGCCAGCTGGTACCGCATCGAATATTTTCAGAGCCGGATCGTTTGTATCCACTCAAACGACATGACCCAGCCAACGAAGCCGCTGGATCTATATGCGCTTTTGTCAATTTTCACTTTGGTAAACGAAGAATTAATTCCACTATTTTTTTAATTTATTACAATGGTTTATTTCCAAAGGTGAAGAAAAAATAATTTTTTTACAATTTACTATTCCCAGCTAAAAGATCACGCACACATTTCATAGCATACTTAGCTGTCCCTGGTGCTGTAGTGACACCATAGCCCCCATGACCATAATTGTGCACCACTTTCTGGGTGCGTCCATTAGCTAAACGGATTATTTCGCTTTCGACCCGCACCTACACAATAAGAAAGCATTACAAAAGACAAGAAATCAGAAGACATTTGCTAAATGATATTCGATAAAAACTCACCACACCGCGATATGGTCGTAGTCCCACACATTCTCGCACCACTTGGGCTCGTTTCAAGCTCGGCAGCATGCCGTAGCAACGCTCCTTAATGGCCATAGAATCATTTTTGCAAACATTCAAATTGTAGCTTTCATATTGACGGCAACCGCCCAGAGTAACGGTCTCGAAGCCGGGCAAAATGTAAGTGTCATAGTCACCGTAGAAGGCCAATTTGATCCAGGGTGCACGCACTTTCAAGACTTGACCACGTATTGGAACGACTTGTGTATCGTCGCACAAATCTTTGGCACCCAAACCTGTGCAATTGAAGAGAACGTCGAAGTTTTGATATGCGACGTCAGAGAAGGAGCTGACGTATTGGCGCGTCACTTGACCACCGGCGGCAATAAATCTGAATTTGGAAAATGGAATTTGAAGGATTTATAATTACTGAAAATATTTTTTTTTATAAGTAGTAAAAAAGATATTCAAAATCAAAGTTTGATGATTAATTTTGCACATATGTATGTATATATGATTCCCTTGAAGAAATTTTCAATAAAAAAAAATAAAAATAAAATAAATAATTGGCGCGTACACTTCTGTTAGGTGTTTGGCCGAGCTCCTCCTCCTATTTGTGGTGTGCGTCTTGATGTTGTTCCACAAATTGAGGGACCTACAGTTTCAAGCCGACTCCGAACGGCAGATATTTTTATGAGGAGCTTTTTCATGGCAGAAATACACTCGGAGGTTTGCCATTGCCTGCCAAGGGGCGACCGCTATTAGAAAAATGTTTTTCTTAATTTTGGTGTTTCAACGAGATTCGAACCAACTATTTCTCTGTGAATTTCGAATGGTAGTCACGCACCAACCCATTCGGCTACGGCGGCCGCTATTGGTTAATTGTAATTACAAATAATAAATTGAAGGATTTTTACATAAGGGGGCGCGATGGTCTAGAAAGTTAAAAAAAATCGTTTTGTTTTTTCAATATTTCGAAAGTATAGTATACTGTGAAATATTCATACGGAAATTCCCAATATTATAGCTTCTACAGCCCATTAACTAGATACAGAGCGGCCCGCGCCCTCCTGTACATCAAACTTTAAACTCATTTATCTCGAAACGACTTTTTTCGGCCTGGTGTTGTCAAAAAAAAAAAATTATTCAACCGAATCGTCCGAAATTTTAATATGCTGTTCACATCCATTTTGTCAATTTTTTTTTATTGTAGTAGCAGGGCATAGCTACAGTCATACTGATTAATACCTTTTTTAGGCTTTTGTGTTTCATATTAATAGAAGCGCCAAAATGGACAACACCGTCCGGGTCCAATTTTTCGTGAGGGTCAACTTCAGCGCAATTTTTTAAATTATTAAAATTTCTTTTTTTTCATTTCTGCATGTAAGAAAAGTTGACTAAAAAGTCTAAAAAATTTAAGTATCGTTTTTCATTTCATTTATTGTAAAAATAAACCCCTGAAAATATCCTTCATTTTCGAGCTCAAGACCACCGGAATCCCTTAACATATCGCACCCTAAATACAAAAGGGTCACAACTCAAAATGTCCCTTCTGCTCAAATATGAACGAAACGTTATCAATAAAACGGTCCGCGGATGACATATGGCAAAAATAAATTTTTTGTTTTTTGGTAGGACTGTTATAAGCTTACATGGCAAATTTCAGCGTGATATGTCACATAGTTTGTTTTCTGTGCTACTGTAAACAAGTCAAGCTCGAGTGTGGAAAATTTTGAGTTGTGACCCTTTTGTATTTAGGGTGCGATATATTAAAAGAGACGAAGGGGCTCAGATAATCATCTCGCATCACATCTCTTTCAAAAGCCTCATACCTATTCCTAGCGAAGGCGTGACAAACACACATAAAGTTTTCGTCATATACATACACCTCAAGGCAGAAAGGGCAAATATAGTTAGCATGCCGAGCCATGTTAAGCAACCAGTATTCACACAAATTAACTACAGCCCTATGTGCTTAGCCCATCTGTCTTACTTTTGAAATTTCTACTCTCTCCTAGACGAATTCAGACAGATGGTAGCAAAAACAAAGTGTTTGCGTATTTTTCGTGGTGCTTTGAATGAAAGAAAGAAAAACAATTGAACTGTTATAGTAACATTGTTTGAATTCGCCTCGATACAAAAGTATCGCTTCTCAGCTGCTATTAGCTGCCTTAATTTTAGAGTTGTGTTTACAGTTTTGTGTTTACCAGAAACTTTCTTTCTCTTCTCTTTTCTATTATCTTTCTTGTTTATATTAGCCTGAAAAGTTAACGTTTGTTTACAAAACCTGACAATTTTGAAAATTTTCATCTACAAATACAATCTTGAGTTCTTTCATTATCGCTTCAAGTGCCTTTAACATATTATTTGATGTAGCCTTTAGAGCTTACGCACATTTTCAAACAACCCGGGCGTATGAGCAACAAAAACCCACAAACCCGTTCGATGCTCATTAATTGAAAATTTTTGAGCGTGAGCTCGGGTAGATCAAGCCTTTTTGAATAATGTGAGCGATGCCTGATTTAGTTATTTTGACTTTTTGTCCACACACAGTGGAAAGCTAAAGAAATGCCAATAAACAAATTTAAAAATTTTATTTAGCTGTTCAATGTGTTCAAAAGCTTGAAAATTTCGAACAAACATTTGAGCAGTTAAGCAATGAACAAAAGTCGAGAGGCTAGTATAGAAACTACTTGCGCGATTCCAGGGTATCTAAAGCTCTAGCATCCTTTAACGCATAACTTATAATATAATCTTGAAAATTAATTTAACGTAAAAGTATTGACTTGAAATTAATATTATATTTACAAAACACTCACTTTTTGGTTGCATAGGGCAGGAATAGTCTGCATTCGGTTAAGCACGTTGTAAAGAAGGAACCAAATTTCCAATCACCTTGACACAGTTTTAACTCCTCTTCGGTGGCCTGGCGATAAACTGGGAGTAGTTGCTCGATCAAATGATTCTAAACAAATCAAAAATAAATGATTAATTACTATACAATTATAAAACAATCACATGTGATATACAACGCGAAAGGCATTTAAAGGCAAACAAAGTAAATTTGCGTTAGCAGCACACTTAAAAATGCGTGATAACACTGATAAGAGATAAAAATAAACAACAAAATTTTCATACTCTTGCCAAAATTTTACTTTGCCCAGTTAATTCTTTGTTAATCAATCCAATAATATAAACTTCCCATCATAGGTAACATACCCTCACGATCTTCGGTGAGATGGAAGAGTAAATGTAACCTGACAGTTGGCAGACGCCAGCAAATGGTGCCTCCTTGGAACGACGTATGTCATCCCAGTAGTGGAACGCTTCGGTGATCCATTGCCTATGAATAACAATACATGAGAAATAGAAATACAAGAGAAATATGTTTCTAAAATTTTCCAAATATTACTGTGTGATCTCCGCGGTTGGTCCCGCAAAGCTAGGGCCAGGTCTAAAAATGCCAGCTGCTACATGACTGGTTGTGTCTTCATTGAATCGATCAGCAAGAATTGTTATTTGCGCGTTTGGATAATTTTGTTGCAATTCCAAAGCTGTTGTGAGACCTACAACGCCACTACCCA